>NW_027459404.1:335000-338433 GCF_050624435.1 Tenrec ecaudatus | reverse complement strand
CTTAGGGTTAGGGTTTGGGTTAGGGTTAGGTTTAGAGTTAGGGTTAGGGTTAGCGTTAGGGTTAGGGTTAGGGTTAGGGTTAGGATTAGGGTTAGGGTTAGAGTTAGGTTAGCGTTAGCGTTAGCGTTAGCGTTAGGGTTAGGGTTAGGGTTAGGGTTAGGGTTAGGGTTAGCGTTAGGGTTAGGGTTAGCGATAGCGTTAGCGTTACGGTTAGGGTTAGGGTTAGGGTTGTAGCGTTAGCGTTAGGGTTAGGGTTAGGGTTAGGGTTAGCGTTAGGGTTAGGGTTAGGTTTAGGTTTAGGGTTAGGGTTAGGGTTAGGGTTAGGGTTAGGGTTAGCTTTAGGGTTAGGCTTAGGGTTAAGGTTAGGTTTAGGGCTAGGGTTAGGCTTAGGGTTAGGGTTAGGGTTAGGGTTAGGATTAGGGTTAGAATTAGGGTTACGGTTAGCGTTAGGGTTAGGGTTAGCGTTAGCGTTAGGGTTAGGGTTAGGGTTAGCGTTAAGGTTAGGGTTAGGTTTAGGTTTAGGGTAGGGTTAGGGTTAGGGTTAGGGGTAGGGTTAGGGTATGGGTTAGGGTTAGGGTTAGGGTTAGGGTTAGCGTTAGCGTTAGGGGTAGGGTTAGGGGTAGGGTTAGGGTTAGTGTTAGGGTTAGCGTTAGCGTTAGGGTTAGCGTTAGGGTTAGCGTTAGCGTTAGAGTTAGGGTTAGGGTTAGGGTTAGGGTTACGGTTAGCGTTAGCGTTAGGGTTATGGTTAGGGTTAACGTTAGCCTTAGGGTTAGGCTTATGGTTAGCGTTCGGGTTAGGGTTAGCGTTAGCGTTAGGGTTAAGGTTAGGGTTAGGGTTAGTGTTAGGGTTAGGGTTAGGGTTAGTGTTAGGGTTAGGGTTAGGTTTAGAGTTAGGGTTAGGGTTAGGGTTAGCGTTAGGTTTAGGGTTAGTGTTAGCTTTAGGGTTATGGTTAGGGTTAGGGTTAGCATTAGGATTAGGGTTAGGGTTAGGGTTAGCGTTAGTGTTAGGGTTAGGGTTAGCGTTAGGTTTAGGGTTAGGGTTAGGGTTAGGGTTAGCGTTAACGTTAGGTTTAGGGTTAGGGTTAGGTTTAGTGTTAGGGTTAGGGTTAGTGTTAGGGTTAGGGTTAGGGTTAGCACTAGCGTTAGGGTTAGGTTTAGGGTTAGGGTTAGGGTTAGGGTTAGGCTTAGGGTTAGCGTTAGAGTTAGGGTTTGGATTAGGGTTAGGGTTAGGGTTAGCGTTAGGGTTAGGGTTAGCGTTAGCGTTAGGTTTCAGGTTAGGGTTAGCGTTAGCGTTAGCGTTAGGGTTAGGGTTAGGGTTAGGGTTAGGGTTAGCGTTAGGGTTAGGGTTAGGGTTAGCGTTAACGTTAGGGTTAGGGTTAGGGTTAGGCTTAGGGTTAGGTTTAGGGTTAGCGTTAGGGTCATGGTTAGGGTGAATGTTAGGGTTAGGGTTAGTGTTAGCGCTAGGGTTAGGGTTAGGGTTAGCGTTAGAGTTAGGGTTAGTGTTAGGGTTAGGGTTAGGGTTAGCGCTAGCGGTAGGGTTAGGTTTAGGGTTAGGGTTAGGGTTAGACTTAGGGTTAGCGTTAGCGTTAGGGTTAGGGTTAGGGTTAGGGTTAGCGTTAGAGTTAGGGTTAGGGTTATAGTTAGGGTTAGGGTTAGCGTTAGGGTTAGGGTTAGGGTAAGGGTTAGGTTTAGGGTTAGAGTTAGGGTTAGGGTTAGGGTTAGGGTTAGGGTTAGGATTAGGTTTAGCGTCAGCGTTAGGGTTAGGTTTAGTGTTAACGTTAGCTTTAGGTTTAGAGTTAGGGTTAGGGTTAGGGTTAGGGTTAGGGTTAGGGTTAGGGTTAGGTTTAGAGTTAGGGTTAGGGTTAGGTTCAGGGTTAGGGTAAGGGTTAGGGTTAGGGTTAGGGTTAGCGTTAGGTTTAGGTTTAGGGTTAGGGTTAGGGTTAGCGTCAGGGTTAGGGTTAGGTTTAGGGTTAGGGTTAGGGTTAGGTTTAGCGTTAGCGTTAGGGTTAGGGGTAGGGTTAGGGTTAGGGTTAGGGTTAGGGTTAGGGTTAGGGTTAGCGTTAGGGTTAGGGTTAGGGTTAGCTTTAGGGTTAGGCTTAGGGTTAAGGTTAGGTTTAGGGGCTAGGGTTAGGCTTAGGGTTAGGGTTAGGGTTAGGGTTAGGATTAGGGTTAGAATTAGGGTTACGGTTAGCGTTAGGGTTAGGGTTAGCGTTAGCGTTAGGGTTAGGGTTAGGGTTAGCGTTAAGGTTAGGGTTAGGTTTAGGTTTAGGGTAGGGTTAGGGTTAGGGTTAGGGGTAGGGTTAGGGTATGGGTTAGGGTTAGGGTTAGGGTTAGGGTTAGCGTTAGCGTTAGGGGTAGGGTTAGGGGTAGGGTTAGGGTTAGTGTTAGGGTTAGCGTTAGCGTTAGGGTTAGCGTTAGGGTTAGCGTTAGCGTTAGAGTTAGGGTTAGGGTTAGGGTTAGGGTTACGGTTAGCGTTAGCGTTAGGGTTATGGTTAGGGTTAACGTTAGCCTTAGGGTTAGGCTTATGGTTAGCGTTCGGGTTAGGGTTAGCGTTAGCGTTAGGGTTAAGGTTAGGGTTAGGGTTAGTGTTAGGGTTAGGGTTAGGGTTAGTGTTAGGGTTAGGGTTAGGTTTAGAGTTAGGGTTAGGGTTAGGGTTAGCGTTAGGTTTAGGGTTAGTGTTAGCTTTAGGGTTATGGTTAGGGTTAGGGTTAGCATTAGGATTAGGGTTAGGGTTAGGGTTAGCGTTAGTGTTAGGGTTAGGGTTAGCGTTAGGTTTAGGGTTAGGGTTAGGGTTAGGGTTAGCGTTAACGTTAGGTTTAGGGTTAGGGTTAGGTTTAGTGTTAGGGTTAGGGTTAGTGTTAGGGTTAGGGTTAGGGTTAGCACTAGCGTTAGGGTTAGGTTTAGGGTTAGGGTTAGGGTTAGGGTTAGGCTTAGGGTTAGCGTTAGAGTTAGGGTTTGGATTAGGGTTAGGGTTAGGGTTAGCGTTAGGGTTAGGGTTAGCGTTAGCGTTAGGTTTCAGGTTAGGGTTAGCGTTAGCGTTAGCGTTAGGGTTAGGGTTAGGGTTAGGGTTAGGGTTAGCGTTAGGGTTAGGGTTAGGGTTAGCGTTAACGTTAGGGTTAGGGTTAGGGTTAGGCTTAGGGTTAGGTTTAGGGTTAGCGTTAGGGTCATGGTTAGGGTGAATGTTAGGGTTAGGGTTAGTGTTAGCGCTAGGGTTAGGGTTAGGGTTAGCGTTAGAGTTAGGGTTAGTGTTAGGGTTAGGGTTAGGGTTAGCGCTAGCGGTAGGGTTAGGTTTAGGGTTAGGGTTAGGGTTAGACTTAGGGTTAGCGTTAGCGTTAGGGTTAGGGTTAGGGTTAGGGTTAGCGTTAGAGTTAGGGTTAGGGTTATAGTTAGGGTTAGGGTTAGCGTTAGGGTTAGGGTTAGGGTAAGGGTTAGGT
>NW_027459404.1:320000-322500 GCF_050624435.1 Tenrec ecaudatus | reverse complement strand
GGTTAGGGTTAGGGTTAGGTTTAGGGTTATGGTTAGGGTTAGGGTTAGGGTATGGGTTAGGGTTAGGGTTAGGGTTAGGGTTAGCGTTAGCGTTAGGGCTAGGGTTACGGGTAGGGCTAGGGTTAGGGTTAGGGTTAGGGTTAGGGTTAGTGTTAGGGTTAGGGTTAGTGTTAGGGTTAGCGTTAGGGTTAGGGTTAGCGTTAGCCTTACGGTTAGGGTTAGCGTTAGCGTTAGGGTTAGGGTTAGGGTTAGGGTTACGGTTAGCGTTAGCGTTAGCGTTAGGGTTAGGGTTAGGGTTAACGTTAGCCTTAGGGTTAGGGTTAGGGTTATGGTTAGCGTTAGGGTTAGGGTTTAGCGTTAGCGTTAGGGTTAAGGTTAGGGTTAGGGTTAGAGTTAGGGTTAGGGTTAGGGTTAGTGTTAGGGTTAGGGTTAGGTTTAGAGTTAGGGTTAGGGTTAGCGTTAGGGTTAGGGTTAGCGTTAGCGTTAGGGTTATGGTTAGGGTTAGGTTTAGCATTAGGGTTAGGGTTAGCGTTAGGGTTAGGGTTTGTGTTAGCGTTAGGTTTAGGGTTAGGTTTAGGGTTAGGGTTAGGGTTAGGGTTAGGGTAGGGTTAGGGTTAGGGTTAGCGTTAACGTTAGGTTAGGGTTAGGGTTAGGGTTAGCGTTAGGGTAGGGTTAGGTTTAGGTTTAGGGTTAGGGTTAGGGTTAGGGTTAGGTTTAGCGTTAGGGTTAGGGATAGGGTTAGGGCAAGCGTTAGCGTTAGGTTATGGTTATGGTTAGGGTTAGGGTTAGCGTTAGCGTTAGCGTTAGGGTTAGGGTTAGGGTTAGGGTTAACGTTAACGTTAGGGTTAGGGTTAGGTTTAGGTTTAGCGTTAGGATTGGGGTTAGTGTTAGGGTTAGGGTTAGGGTTAGCGCTAGCGTTAGGGTTAGGGTTAGGGTTAGGGTTAGGGTTAGGGTTAGCGTTAGCGTTAGGGTTAGGGTTAGGGTTAAGTTTAGGGTTAGAGTTAGGGTTAGGGTTAGGGTTAGGCTTAGGCTTAGGTTTAGGGTTAGAGTTAGGGTTAGGGTTAGGCTTAGGGTTATCGTTAGAGTTAGGGTTAAGGTTAGGGTTAGGGTTAGGTTTAGGGTTAGGGTCAGGGCTAGCCTTAGGGTTATCGTTAGAGTTAGGGTTAGGGTTATGGTTAGGGTTAGGTTAGCGTTAGGGTTAGGGTAAGCGTTAGCGTTAGGTTTAGGGTTAGGGTTAGCGTTAGCGTTAGGGTTAGGGTTAAGGTTAGGGTTAGCGTTAGGGTTAGGGTTAGGTTTAGCGTTAACCTTAGGGTTAGGGTTAGGGTTAGGCTTAGGGTTAGGGTTAGCATTAGGGTCATGGTTAGGGTTAGGATTAGGGTTAGGGTTAGGGTTAGCGTTAGCGTTAGCGTTAGAGTTAAGGTTAGTGTTAGGGTTAGGGTTAGGGTTAGCGCTAGCGTTATGGTTAGGTTTAGGGTTAGGGTTAGGGATAGGGTTAGGGTTAGCGTTAGCGTTAGGGTTAGGGTTAGGGTTAGGGTTAGGGTTAGGGTTAGCGTTAGGGTTAGGGTTAGGGTTAGGATTAGGGTTAGAGTTAGGGTTAGGGTTAGGGTTAGGGTTAGGGTTAGGGTTAACGTTAGCCTTAGGGTTAGGGTTAGGGTTAGGGTCAGGGTTATAATTAGCGTTAGGGTTAGGGTTAGGGTTAGCATTAGCGTTAGCGTTAGGGTTAGGCTTAGGGTTAGCGTTAGGGTTAGGGTTAGGGTTAGGGTTAGCGTTAGGGTTAGGTTTAGGGTTAGGGTTAGGGTTAGCGTCAGGGTTAGGGTTAGGGTTAGGGTTAGGGTTAGGTTTAGCGTTAGCGTTAGTGTTAGGGTTAGGGTTAGCGTTAGGGTTAGGGTTAGGGTTAGGGTTAGCGTTAGCGTTAGGGTTAGGGTTAGGGTTAGGGTTAGCGTTAGCGTTAGCGTTAGGGTTAGGGTTAGCGTTAGGGTTAGGGTTAGGGTTAGGGTTAGCGTTAGCGTTAGGGTTAGGGTTAGGGTTAGGGTTAGCGTTAGGGTTAGGGTTAGGTTTAGGGTTAGGGTTAGGGTTAGGGTTAGCGTTAGGGTTAGGGTTAGCGTTAGCGTTAGAGTTAAGGTTAGGATTAGGGTTAGGGTTAGCGTAAGGGTTAGGTTTAGGGTTAGGGTTAGGGTTAGTGTTAGCGTTAGGGTTAGCGTTAAGGTTAGGGTTAGGGTTAGGGTTAGGTTTAGAGTTAGGGTTAGGGTTAGGGTTAGCGTTAGGGTTAGGGTTAGCGTTAGCGTTAGGGTTATGGTTAGGGTTAGGGTTAGCATTAGGGTTAGGGTTAGCGTTAGGGTTAGGGTTTGGGTTAGCGTTAGGTTTAGGGTTAGGTTTAGGGTTAGGGTTAGGGTTAGGGTTAGGGTTAGGGTTAGCGTTAAGTTTAGGTTTAGGGTTAGGGTTAGGGTTAGCGTTAGGGTTAGGGTTAGGTTTAGGTTTAGGGTTAGGGTTAGGGATAGGG
>NW_027459404.1:290000-295000 GCF_050624435.1 Tenrec ecaudatus | reverse complement strand
GTTAGGGTTAGGGTTAGGGTTAGGGTTAGGGTTAGCGTTAGGGTTAGGGTTAGGGTTAGGGTTAGAGTTAGGGTTAGCATTAGAGTTAGCGTTAGGGTTAGGGTTAGGGTTAGGGTTAGGGTTAACGTTAGCCTTCGAGTTAGGGTTAGGGTTAGGGTTTTGGTTAGCATTAGGGTTAGGGTTAGGTTTAGCGTTAGCGTTAGGGTTAGGGTTAGGTTTTGCGTTAGCGTTAGGGTTAGGGTTAGGGTTAGGGTTAGCGTCAGGGTTAGGGTTAGGGTTAGGGTTAGTGTTAGAGTTAGGGTTAGCATTAGAGTTAGCGTTAGGGTTAGGGTTAGAGTTAGGGTTAGGGTTAGGGTTAGGGTTAGGGTTATGGTTATGGTTAGCGTTAGTTTTGGGTTAGGGTTAGCGTTAGCGTTAGGGTTAGGGTTAGTGTTAGGGTTAGGTTTAGCGTTAGGGTTAGGGTTAGCATTAGGGTTAGGGTTAGGGTTAGCGTTAGGGTTAGGGTTAGCGTTAGGTTTAGGGTTAGGGTTAGGGTTAGGGTTAAGGTTAGGATTAGCGTTAACGTTAGGGTTAGGGTTAGGGTTAGGTTTAGCATTAGGGTTAGGGTTAGTGTTAGGGTTAGGTTAAGCGTTAGCGTTAGGGTGAGGGTTAGGGTTAGGGTTAGGGTTAGCGTTAGGCTTAGCGTTAGCATTAGGGTTAAGGTTAGGGTTAGGGTTAGGGTTAGGGTTAGGGTTTAGTTTAGGGTTAGAGTTAGGGTTAGGGTTAGGGTTAGGGTTAGGTTTAGAGTTAGAGTTAGGGTTAGGGTTAGAGTGAGGGTTAGGGTTAGGTTTAGGGTTAGGGTTAGGGTTAGCGTTAGCGTTAGGGTTAGGGTTAGGGTTAACGTTAGCCTTAGGGTTAGGGTTAGGATTAGGATTAGGGTTATGGTTAGCGTTAGGGTTATGGTTAGTGTTAGCGTTAGCGTTAGCGTTAGGGTTAGGGTTGGGGTTAGGGTTAGGGTTAGGGTTAGCGTTAGGGTTAGGGTTAGGGTTAGGGTTAGGGTTAGCGTTAGGGTTAGGGTTAGCGTTAGCGTTAGGGTTAAGGTTAGGGTTAGCGTAAGTGTTAGGTTTAGGGTTAGGGTTAGGGTTAGTGTTAACGTTAGTGTTAGGGTTAAGGTTAGGGTTAGGGTTAGGTTTAGGTTTAGGGTTAGAATTAGTGTTAGCGTTAGGGTTAGAGTTCGCGTTAACGTAAGCCTTAGGGTTAGGGTTAGGCTTAGGGTTTTGGTTAGCGTTAGGGTTAGGGTTAGGGTTAGGGTTAGGGTTAGCGTTAGGGTTAGCGTTAGGGTTAGGGTTAGGGTTAGGGTTAGGGTTAACGTTAGCCTTCGAGTTAGGGTTAGGGTTAGGGTTTTGGTTAGCATTAGGGTTAGGGTTAGGTTTAGCGTTAGCGTTAGGGTTAGGGTTAGGGTTAGGGTTAGGGTTAGAGTTAGGGTTAGCATTAGAGTTAGCGTTAGGGTTAGGGTTAGAGTTAGGGTTAGGGTTAGGGTTAGGGTTAGCGTTAGCGTTAGGGTTAGGGTTAGGATTAGGGTTAGGGTTAGGGTTAGGGTTAGGGTTAGGGTTAGCGTTAGGGTTAGGGTTAGGTTTAGGTTTAGGGTTGGGGTTAGGGTTAGGGTTAGCGTTAGGGTTAGGGTTAGGGTTAGGGTTAGGGTTAGGGTTAGGTTTAGGGTTAGGGTTAGGGTTAGGGTTATGGTTAGCGTTAGGGTTATGGTTAGGGTTAGCGTTAGCGTTAGGGTTAGGGTTAGTGTTAGGGTTAGGTTTAGCGTTAGGGTTAGGGTTAGCATTAGGGTTAGGGTTAGGGTTAGCGTTAGGGTTAGGGTTAGGGTTAGCGTTAGGTTTAGGGTTAGGGTTAGGGTTAGGGTTAAGGTTAGGGTTAGCGTTAACGTTAGGGTTAGGGTTAGGTTTAGCATTAGGGTTAGGGTTAGTGTTAGGGTTAGGGTTAGGGTTAGCGCTAGCGTTAGGGTTAGGTTTAGGGTTAGGGTTAGGGTTAGTGTTCGGCTTGGGTTTAGCGTTAGAGTTAGGGTTAGGGTTAGGGTTGGGTTAGTGTTAGGGTTAGGATTAGCGTTAGCGTTAGGTTTCAGGTTAGGGTTAGGCTTAGGGATTCGGGATAGCGTTAGGGTCAGGGTTAGGGTTAGGGTTAGGGTTAGCATTAGCGTTAGGGTTAGGGTTAGGGTTAGGGTTAGCGTTAGAGTTAGGGTTATTGTTAGGGTTAGGGTTAGGTTTAGCGCTAGCGTTAGGGTTAGGTTTAGGGTTAGGGTTAGGGTTAGGCTTAGGGTTAGCGTTAGCGTTAGGGTTAGGGTTAGGTTTAGCGTAAGGGTTAGGGATAGGGTTAGCGTTAGGGTTAGGGTTAGGCTTAGGTTTAGGGTTAGAGTTAGGGTTACGGTTAGGGTTAGGGTTAGGTTTAGCGTCAGCGTTAGGGTTAGGGTTACGGTTAACGTTAGCCTTAGGGTTAGAGTTAGGGTTAGGGTTAGGGTTAGGTTTAGCGTTAGGGTTAGGTTTCGGGTTAGCGTTAGCGTTAGCGTTAGGGTTAGGGTTAGGTTTAGCGTTAGGGTTAGGGTTAGGTTTAGGGTTAGTGTAAGGGTTAGGGTTAGGGTTAGCGTTAGGGTTAGGTTTAGGGTTAGGGTTAGGGTTAGCGTCAGGGTTAGGGTTAGGGTTAGGGTTAGGGTTAGTGTTAGGGTTAGGTTAAGCGTTAGCGTTAGGGTTAGGGTTAGGGTTAGGGTTAGGGTTAGGGTTAGGCTTAGCGTTAGCGTTAGGGTTAGGGTTAGGGTTAGGGTTAGCGTTAGGGTTAGGGTTAGGGTTAGGGTTAGGTTTAGGGTTAGAGTTAGGGTTAGGGTTAGGGTTAGGGTTAGGGTTAGTGTTAGGTTTAGAGTTAGAGTTAGGGTTAGGGTTAGAGTGAGGGTTAGGGTTAGGGTTAGGGTTAGGGTTAGGGTTAGGGTTAGGGTTAGCGTTAGGGTTAGGGTTAGGTTTAGGTTTAGGGTTGGGGTTAGGGTTAGGGTTAGCGTTAGGGTTAGGGTTAGGGTTAGGTTTAGGGTTATGGTTAGGGTTAGGGTTAGGGTTATGGTTAGCGTTAGGGTTATGGTTAGGGTTAGCGTTAGCGTTAGGGTTAGGGTTAGTGTTTGGGTTAGGTTTAGCGTTAGGGTTAGGGTTAGAATTAGGGTTAGGGTTTGGGTTAGCGTTAGGGTTAGGGTTAGGGTTAGCGTTAGGTTTAGGTTTAGGGTTAGGGTTAGGGTTAAGTTTAGGGTTAGCGTTAACGTTAGGGTTAGGGTTAGGTTTAGCATTAGGGTTAGGGTTAGTGTTAGGGTTAGGGTTAGGGTTAGCGCTAGCGTTAGGGTTAGGTTTAGGGTTAGGGTTATGGTTAGGGTTCGGCTTAGGGTTAGCTTTAGAGTTAGGGTTAGGGTTAGGTTTAGGGTTAGGGTTAGCGTTAGGGTTAAGGTTAGCGTTAGCGTTAGGTTTCAGGTTAGGGTTAGGCTTAGGGTTAGGGTTAGCGTTAGGGTCAGGGTTAGGGTTAGGGTTAGGGTTAGCGTTAGCGTTAGGGTTAGGGTTAGGGTTAGGGTTAGCGTTAGGGTTAGGTTTAGGTTTAGGGTTAGGGTTAGGCTTAGGGTTAGCGTTAGCGTTAGTGTTAGGGTTAGGGTTTGCGTAAGGGTTAGGGTTAGGGTTAGGGTTAGCGTTAGCGTTAGGGTTAGGGTTAGGGTTAACGTTAGCCTTAGGGTTAGGGTTAGGGTTAGGATTAGGGTTATGGTTAGCGTTAGGGTTATGGTTAGGGTTAGCGTTAGCGTTAGCGTTAGGGTTAGGGTTAGGGTTAGGGTTAGGGTTAGCGTTAGGGTTAGGGTTAGGGTTAGGGTTAGGGTTAGCGTTAGGGTTAGGGTTAGCGTTATCATTAGGGTTAAGGTTAGGGTTAGCGTAAGGGTTAGGTTTAGGGTTAGTGTTAGGGTTAGTGTTAGCGTTAGGGTTAGGGTTAAGGTTAGGGTTAGGGTTAGGGTTAGGGTTAGGGTTAGCGTTAGCATTAGGGTTAGGGTTAGGGTTAGCGTTAGGGTTAGGGTTAGGGTTAGGGTTAGGGTTAGGGTTAGGGTTAGCGTTAGGGTTAGGGTTAGGGTTAGGGTTAGGTTTAGGGTAAGAGTTAGGGTTAGGGTTAGGGTTAGGGTTAGGTTTAGCGTCAGCGTTAGGGTTAGGGTTACGGTTAACGTTAGCCTTAGGGTTAGAGTTAGGGTTAGGGTTAGGGTTAGGTTTAGCGTTAGGGTTAGGTTTCGGGTTAGCGTTAGCATTATCGTTAGGGTTAGGGTTAGGTATAGCGTTAGGGTTAGGGTTAGGGTTAGCGTTAGGGTTAGGGTTAGCGTTAGGGTTAGGGTTAGGGTTAGGTTTAGGGTTAGGGTTAGGGTTAGGGTTAGCGTTAGGGTTAGGGTTAGGGTTAGCGTTAGGGTTAGGGTTAGGGTAAGGGTTAGGGTTAGCCTTAGCGTTTGGGTTAGGGTTAGGGTAGGGTTAGGTTTAGCGTTAGCGTTAGGGTTAGGGTTAGGGTTAGGGTTAGGGTTAACGTCAGGGTTAGGGTTAGAGTTAGGGTTAGGTTTAGGGTTAGGGTTAGGGTTAGCGTTAGAGTTAGGGTTAGGGTTAGGATTAGGGTTAGGGTTAACGTCAGGGTTAGGGTTAGAGTTAGGGTTAGGGTTACGGTTAAGCTTAGGGTTAGCGTTAGAGTTAGGGTTAGGGTTAGGGTTAGGGTTAGCGTTAGAGTTAGGGTTAGCGTTAGCGTTAGGTTTCAGGTTAGGGTTAGGCTTAGGGTTAGGGTTAGCGTTAGGGTCAGGGTTAGGGTTAGGGTTAGGGTTTGCGTTAGCGTTAGGGTTAGGGTGAGGGTTAGGGTTAGCGTTAGAGTTAGGGTTAGTGTTAGGGTTAGGCTTAGGGTTAGCGTTAGCGTTAGGGTTAGGGTTAGGGTTAGCGTTAGGGTTAGCGTTAGGGTTAGGGTTAGCGTTAGCGTTAGGGTTA
>NW_027459404.1:267500-275000 GCF_050624435.1 Tenrec ecaudatus | reverse complement strand
AGGGTTAGGGTTAGCGTTAGGGTTAGGGATAAGTTTAGGGTTAGGGTTAGGGTTAGGGTTAGGGTTAGCGTTAGGGTTAGGATTAGCGTTAGCGTTAGAGTTAAGGTTAGGATTAGGGTTAGGGTTAGCATAAGGGTTAGGTTTAGGGTTAGGGTTAGTGTTTGCGTTAGGGTTAGCGTTAAGGTTAGGGTTAGGGTTAGGTTTAGGGTTAGGGTTAGGGTTAGGGTTAGGGTTAGTGTTAGCGTTAGGGTTAGGGTTAGGGTTAACGTTAGCCTTAGGGTTAGAGTTAGGATTAGGGTTTTGGTTAGCGTTAGGGTTAGGGTTAGGGTTAGGGTTAGTGTTAGCGTTAGGGTTAGGGTTAGGGTTTGGTTTAGGGTTAGGGTTAGAGTTAGGGTTAGGGTTAGCGTTAGGGTTAGGGTTAGGGTTAGGGTTAGGGTTAGGGTTAGAGTTAGGGTTATCGTTAGCGTTAGCGTTAGGGTTAGGGTTAGGGTTAGGGTTAGGGTTAGGGTTAGCGTTAGGGTTAGGGTTAGCGTTAGCGTTACGGTTAGGGTTAGGGTTAGGGTTAGGGTTAGCGTTAGCGTTAGGGTTAGGGTTAGGGTTAGGGTTAGCGTTAGGGTTAGGGTTAGGTTTAGGTTTAGGGTTAGGGTTAGGGTTAGGGTTAGGGTTAGGGTTAGCTTTAGGGTTAGGCTTAGGGTTAGGGTTAGGTTTAGGGTTAGGGTTAGGCTTAGGGTTAGGGTTAGGGTTAGGGTTAGGGTTAGGATTAGGGTTCGGATTAGGGTTAGGGTTAGCGTTAGGGTTAGGGTTAGCGTTAGCGTTAGGGTTAGGGTTAGGGTTAGCGTTAACGTTAGGGTTAGGGTTAGGGTTAGGGTTAGGGTTAGGGGTAGGGTTAGGGTATGGGTTAGGGTTAGGGTTAGGGTTAGGGTTAGGGTTAGCTTTAGCGTTAGGGTTAGGGTAAGGGTTAGGGTTAGCGTTAGGGTTAGGGTTAGGGTTAGGGTTAGGTTTAGGGTTAGAGTTAGGGTTAGTGTTAGGATTAGGGTTAGGTTTAGAGTTAGAGTTAGGGTTAGGGTTAGAGTGAGGGTTAGGGTTAGCGTTAGCGTTAGGGTTAGGGTTAGGGTTAGGGTTAGCGTTAGTGTTAGGGTTAGGGTTAGGTTTAGGGTTAGGGTTAGGGTTAGCGTTAGCGTTAGGGTTAGGGTTAGGGTTAACGTTAGCCTTAGGGTTAGGGTTAGGGTTAGGATTAGGGTTATGGTTAGCGTTAGGGTTATGGTTAGGGTTAGCGTTAGCGTTAGCGTTAGGGTTAGGGTTAGGGTTAGGGTTAGCGTTAGGGTTAGGGTTAGGGTTAGGGTTAGGGTTAGGGTTAGGGTTAGCGTTAGGGTTAGGGTTAGCGTTAGCGTTAGGGTTAAGGTTAGGGTTAGCGTAAGGGTTAGGTTTAGGGTTAGTGTTAGGGTTAGTGTTAGCGTTAGGGTTAGGGTTAAGGTTAGGGTTAGGGTTAGGGTTAGGGTTAGGGTTAGCGTTAGCATTAGGGTTAGGGTTAGGGTTAGCGTTAGGGTTAGGGTTAGGGTTAGGGTTAGGGTTAGGGTTAGGGTTAGCGTTAGGGTTAGGGTTAGGGTTAGGGTTAGGGTTAGGTTTAGGGTAAGAGTTAGGGTTAGGGTTAGGGTTAGGGTTAGGGTTAGGTTTAGCGTCAGCGTTAGGGTTAGGGTTACGGTTAACGTTAGCCTAAGGGTTAGAGTTAGGGTTAGGGTTAGGTTTAGGTTTAGCGTTAGGGTTAGGGTTCGGGTTAGCGTTAGCATTATCGTTAGGGTTAGGGTTAGGTTTAGCGTTAGGGTTAGGGTTAGGGTTAGCGTTAGGGTTAGGGTTAGCGTTAGGGTTAGGGTTAGGGTTAGGTTTAGGGTTAGGGTTAGGGTTAGGGTTAGCGTTAGGTTTAGGGTTAGGGTTAGCGTTAGGGTTAGGGTTAGGGTAAGGGTTAGGGTTAGGGTTAGCCTTAGCGTTAGGGTTAGGGTTAGGGTAGGGTTAGGTTTAGCGTTAGCGTTAGGGTTAGGGTTAGGGTTAGGGTTAGGGTTAGGGTTAACGTCAGGGTTAGGGTTAGAGTTAGGGTTAGGTTTAGGGTTAGGGTTAGGGTTAGCGTTAGAGTTAGGATTAGGGTTAGGGTTAGGGTTAGGGTTAACGTCAGGGTTAGGGTTAGAGTTAGGGTTAGGGTTACGGTTAGGCTTAGGGTTAGCGTTAGAGTTAGGGTTAGGGTTAGGGTTAGGGTTAGGGTTAGCGTTAGGGTTAGGGTTAGCGTTAGCGTTAGTTTTCAGGTTAGGGTTAGGCTTAGGGTTAGGGTTAGCGTTAGGGTCAGGGTTAGGGTTAGGGTTAGTGTTAGCGTTAGGGTTAGTGTTAGGGTTAGCGTTAGAGTTAGGGTTACTGTTAGGGTTAGGGTTAGGGTTAGCGCTAGAGTTAGGGTTTGGTTTAGGGTTAGGGTTAGGGTTAGGCTTAGGGTTAGCGTTAGCGTTAGGGTTAGGGTTAGGGTTAGCGTTAAGGTTAGGGTTAGGGTTAGTGTTAGGGTTAGCGTTAGCTTTAGGGTTAGGGTTAGGGTTAGGTTTAGGGTTAGGGTTAGCGTTAGGGTTAGGGTGAGGGTTAGGGTTAGGTTTAGGGTAAGAGTTAGGGTTAGGGTTAGGGTTAGGGTTAGGGTTAGGGTTAGGGTTAGGTTTAGCGTTAGGGTTAGGGTTCGGGTTAGCGTTAGCATTATCGTTAGGGTTAGGGTTAGGTTTAGCGTTAGGGTTAGGGTTAGATTTAGGGTTAGGGTAAGGGTTAGGGTTAGGGTTAGCGTTAGGGTTAGGTTTAGGGTTAGGGTGAGGGTTAGGGTCAGGGTTAGGGTTAGGGTTAGGGTTAGGGTTAGGGTTAGGTTAAGCATTAGCGTTAGGGTTAGGGTTAAGTTTAGGGTTAGCGTAAGGGTTAGGTTTAGGGTTAGGGTTAGTGTTAGCGTTAGGGTTAGGGTTAAGGTTAGGGTTAGGGTTAGGGTTAGGGTTAGGTTTAGGGTTAGGGTTAGGGTTAGTGTTAGCGTTAGGGTTAGGGTTAGGGTTAACGTTAGCCTTAGGGTTAGGGTTAGGCTTAGGGTTTTGGTTAGCGTTAGCGTTAGGGTTAGGGTTAGGGTTAGGGTTAGGGTTAGGGTTAACGTCAGGGTTAGGGTTAGAGTTAGGGTTAGGTTTAGGGTTAGGGTTAGGGTTAGCGTTAGAGTTAGGGTAGGGTTAGGGTTAGGGTTAGGGTTAACGTCAGGGTTAGGGTTAGAGTTAGGGTTAGGGTTACGGTTAGGCTTAGGGTTAGCGTTAGAGTTAGGGTTAGGTTTAGGGTTAGGGTTAGCGTTAGGGTTAGGGTTAGCGTTAGCGTTAGGTTTCAGGTTAGGGTTAGGCTTAGGGTTAGGGTTAGCGTTAGGGTCAGGGTTAGGATTAGGGTTAGGTTTTGCGTTAGCGTTAGGGTTAGGGTTAGGGTTAACGTTAGCCTTAGGGTTAGCGTTAGGGTTATGGTTAGCGTTAGGGTTAGGGTTAGCGTTAGCGTTAGGGTTAAGGTTAGGGTTAGGGTTAGCGTTAGGGTTAGGGTTAGGGTTAGTGTTAGGGTTAGGGTTAGGTTTAGAGTTAGGGTTAGGGTTAGGGTTAGCGTTAGGGTTAGGGTTAGCGTTAGCGTTAGGGTTATGGTTAGGGTTAGGGTTAGCATTAGGGTTAGGGTTAGCGTTAGGGTTAGGGTTAGGGTTAGCGTTAAGTTTAGGGTTAGGTTTAGGGTTAGGGTTAGGGTTAGGGTTAGGGTTAGCGTTAACGTTAGGTTTAGGGTTAGGGTTAGGGTTAGCTTTAGGGTTAGGGTTAGGTTTAGTTTTAGGGTTAGGGTTAGGGTTAGGGTTAGGTTTAGCGTTAGGGTTAGGGTTAGGGCTAGGGCAAGTGTTAGCGTTAGGGTTATGGTTATGGTTAGGGTTAGGGTTAGCGTTAGCGTTAGCGTTAGGGTTAGGGTTAGGGTTAGGGTTAACGTTAACGTTAGGGTTAGGGTTAGGTTTAGGTTTAGCGTTAGGATTGGGGTTAGTGTTAGGCTTAGGGTTAGCGCTAGCGTTAGGGTTAGGGTTAGGGTTAGGGTTAGGGTTAGGGTTAGCGTTAGGGTTAGGGTTAGGGTTATTGTTAAGTTTAGGGTTAGAGTTAGGGTTAGGGTTAGGGTTAGGGTTAGGTTTAGGGTTAGAGTTAGGGTTAGGGTTAGGCTTAGGGTTATCGTTAGAGTTAGGGTTAGGGTTAGGGTTAGGGTTAGGTTAGCGTTAGGGTTAGGGTAAGCGTTAGCGTTAGGTTTAGGGTTAGGTTTAGCGTTAGCGTTAGGGTTAGGGTTAAGGTTATGGTTAGCGTTAGGGTTAGGGTTAGGGTTAGCGTTAACCTTAGGGTTAGGGTTAGGGTTAGGCTTAGGGTTAGGGTTAGCGTTAGGGTTATGGTTAGGGTTAGGGTTAGGGTTAGGGTTAGGGTTAGCGTTAGCGTTAGGGTTAGGTTTAGGGTTAGGGTTAGCGTTAGAGTTAAGGTTAGTGTTAGGTTTAGGGTTAGCGCTAGCGTTATGGTTAGGTTTAGGGTTAGGGTTAGGGTTAGGGTTAGGGTTAGCGTTAGCGTTAGGGTTAGGGTTAGGGTTAGGGTTAGGGTTAGGGTTAGGGTTAGGGTTAGGGTTAGGGTTAGCGTTAGGGTTAGGGTTAGGGTTAGGATTAGGGTTAGAGTTAGGGTTAGGGTTAGGGTTAGGGTTAACGTTAGCCTTAGGGTTAGGGTTAGGGTCAGGGTTATAATTAGCGTTAGGGTTAGGGTTAGGGTTAGCATTAGCGTTAGCGTTAGGGTTAGTGTTAGGGTTAGATTTAGGGTTAGGGTTAGGGTTAGGGTTAGCGTTAGGGTTAGGTTTAGGGTTAGGGTTAGGGTTAGCGTCAGGGTTAGGGTTAGGGTTAGGGTTAGGTTTAGCGTTAGCGTTAGTGTTAGGGTTAGGGTTAGCGTTAGGTTTAGGGTTAGGGTTAGGGTTAGCGTTAGCGTTAGGGTTAGGGTTAGGGTTAGGGTTAGGGTTAGCGTTAGGGTTAGGGTTAGGGGTAAGTTTAGGGTTAGAGTTAGGGTTAGGGTTAAGTTTAGGGTTAGGGTTTGGTTTAGGGTTAGAGTTAGGGTTAGGGTTAGAGTTAGGGTTAGGGTTAGCGTTAGCGTTAAGGTTAGGGTTAGGGTTAGGGTTAGGGTTAGGGCTAGTGTTAGGGTTAGGGTTAGGGTTAGCGTTAGGGTTAGGGTTAGGGTTATGGTTAGCGTTAGGGTTAGGGTTAGCGTTAGCGTTAGGGTTAGGTTAGGGTTAACGTTAGCCTTAGGGTTAGTGTTAGGGTTATGGTTAGCGTTAGGGTTAGGGTTAGGGTTAGGGTTAGCGTTAGCGTTAGGGTTAGGGTTAGGGTTAGCGTTAGGGTTAGGGATAAGTTTAGGGTTAGGGTTAGGGTTAGGGTTAGGGTTAGCGTTAGGGTTAGGATTAGCGTTAGCGTTAGAGTTAAGGTTAGGATTAGGGTTAGGGTTAGCATAAGGGTTAGGTTTAGGGTTAGGGTTAGTGTTTGCGTTAGGGTTAGCGTTAAGGTTAGGGTTAGGGTTAGGTTTAGGGTTAGGGTTAGGGTTAGGGTTAGGGTTAGTGTTAGCGTTAGGGTTAGGGTTAGGGTTAACGTTAGCCTTAGGGTTAGAGTTAGGATTAGGGTTTTGGTTAGCGTTAGGGTTAGGGTTAGGGTTAGGGTTAGTGTTAGCGTTAGGGTTAGGGTTAGGGTTTGGTTTAGGGTTAGGGTTAGAGTTAGGGTTAGGGTTAGCGTTAGGGTTAGGGTTAGGGTTAGGGTTAGGGTTAGGGTTAGAGTTAGGGTTATCGTTAGCGTTAGCGTTAGGGTTAGGGTTAGGGTTAGGGTTAGGGTTAGGGTTAGCGTTAGGGTTAGGGTTAGCGTTAGCGTTACGGTTAGGGTTAGGGTTAGGGTTAGGGTTAGCGTTAGCGTTAGGGTTAGGGTTAGGGTTAGGGTTAGCGTTAGGGTTAGGGTTAGGTTTAGGTTTAGGGTTAGGGTTAGGGTTAGGGTTAGGGTTAGGGTTAGCTTTAGGGTTAGGCTTAGGGTTAGGGTTAGGTTTAGGGTTAGGGTTAGGCTTAGGGTTAGGGTTAGGGTTAGGTTTAGGGTTAGGATTAGGGTTCGGATTAGGGTTAGGGTTAGCGTTAGGGTTAGGGTTAGCGTTAGCGTTAGGGTTAGGGTTAGGGTTAGCGTTAACGTTAGGGTTAGGGTTAGGGTTAGGGTTAGGGTTAGGGGTAGGGTTAGGGTATGGGTTAGGGTTAGGGTTAGGGTTAGGGTTAGGGTTAGCTTTAGCGTTAGGGTTAGGGTTAGGGGTAGGGTTAGGGTTAGTGTTAGGGTTAGGGTTAGTGTTAGGGTTAGGGTTAGTGTTAGGGTTAGCGTTAGGGTTAGGGTTAGCGTTAGCCTTAGGGTTAGGGTTAGCGTTAGCGTTAGGGTTAGGGTTAGCGTTAGAGTTAGGGTTAGGGTTAGGGTTAGGGTTACGGTTAGCGTTAGCGTTAGGGTTAGGGTTAGGGTTAACGTTAGCCTTAGGGTTAGGGTTAGGGTTATGGTTAGCGTTAGGGTTAGGGTTAGCGTTAGCGTTAGGGTTAAGTTTAGGGTTAGGGTTAGCGTTAGGGTTAGGGTTAGGGTTAGTGTTAGGGTTAGGTTAGTGTTAGCTTTAGGGTTATGGTTATGGTTAGGGTTAGCATTAGGGTTAGGGTTAGGTTTAGGATTAGCGTTAGGGTTAGGGTTAGGGTTAGGGTTAGGGTTAGCGTTAGGGTTAGCGTTAGCGTTAGGTTTCAGGTTAGGGTTAGGCTTATGGTTAGGGTTAGCGTTAGGGTCAGGGTTAGGGTTAGGGTTAGGGTTAGCGTTAGCGTTAGGGTTAGGGTTAGGTTTAGCGTTAGCGTTAGGGTTAGGGTTAGGGTTAGCGTTAGAGTTAGGGTTAGTGTTAGAGATAGGGTTAGGGTTAGCTCTAGAGTGAGGGTTTGGTTTAGGGTTAGGGTTAGGCTTAGGGTTAGCGTTAGCGTTAGTCTTAGGGTTAGGGTTAGCGTTAGGGTTAGGGTTAGGGTTAGTGTTAGGGTTAGCGTTAGCGTTAGGGTTAGGGTTAGGGTTAGGTTTAGGGTTAGGGTTAGCGTTAGGGTTAGGGTGAGGGTTAGGTTTAGGTTTAGGGTAACAGTTAGGGTTAGGGTTAGGGTTAAGTTTAGCGTTAGGGTTAGGGTTCGGGTTAGCGTTAGCATTATCGTTAGGGTTAGGGTTAGGTTTAGCGTTAGGGTTAGGGTTAGGTTTAGGGTTAGGGTAAGGGTTAGGGTTAGGGTTAGCGTTAGGGTTAGGTTTAGGGTTAGGTTTAGGGTTAGCGTCAGGGTTAGGGTTAGGGTTAGGGTTAGGGTTAGGTTAAGCGTTAGCGTTAGGGTTATGGTTAGTGTTAGGGTAAGGGTTAGGGTTAGGGTTAGGGTTAGCGTTAGGGTTAGGGTTAGCGTTAGCATTAGGGT
>NW_027459404.1:252500-262500 GCF_050624435.1 Tenrec ecaudatus | reverse complement strand
TTTAGGGTTAGGGTTAGCGTTAGCGTTAGGGTTAGGGTTAGGGTTAACATTAGCCTTAGGGTTAGGGTTAGGGTTAGGGTTATGGTTAGCGTTAGGGTTAGGTTTAGGGTTAGCGTTAGCGTTAGGGTTAGGGTTAAGGTTAGGGTTAGAGTTAGGGTTAGGGTTAGCGTTAGGGTTAGGGTTAGGGTTAGGATTAGGGTTAGAGTTAGGGTTAGGGTTAGGGTTAGGGTTAACGTTAGCCTTAGGGTTAGGGTTAGCGTTAGGTTCAGGGTTATAATTAGCGTTAGGGTTAGGGTTAGGGTTAGCATTAGCGTTAGCGTTAGGGTTAGGGTTAGGGTTAGCGTTAGGGTTAGGGTTAGGGTTAGGGTTAGCGTTAGGGTTAGGTTTAGGGTTAGGGTTAGGGTTAGCGTCAGGGTTAGGGTTAGGGTTAGGGTTAGGGTTAGGTTTAGCGTTAGCGTTAGTGTTAGGGTAAGGGTTAGCGTTAGGGTTAGGGTTAGGGTTAGGGTTAGCGTTAGCGTTAGGGTTAGGGTTAGGGTTAGGGTTAGCGTTAGGGTTAGGGTTAGGGTTAGGGGTAAGTTTAGGGTTAGAGTTAGGGTTAGGGTTAAGTTTAGGGTAGGGTTAGGTTTAGGGTTAGAGTTAGGGTTAGGGTTAGAGTTAGGGTTAGGGTTAGCGTTAGCGTTAAGGTTAGGGTTAGGGTTAGGGTTAGGGTTAGGGTTAAGGCTAGTGTTAGGGTTAGGGTTAGGGTAAGGATTAGCGTTAGGGTTAGGGTTAGGGTTATGGTTAGCGTTAGGGTTAGGGTTAGCGTTAGCGTTACGGTTAGGGTTAGGGTTAACGTTAGCCTTAGGGTTAGGGTTAGGGTTATGGTTAGCGTTAGGGTTAGGGTTAGGGTTAGGGTTAGGGTTAGGGTTAGGTTTAGGGTTAGGGTTAGGGTTAGGGTTAGCGTTAGGGTTAGGGTTAGCGTTAGCGTTAGAGTTAAGGTTAGGATTAGGGTTAGGATTAGCGTAAGGGTTAGGTTTAGGGTTAGGGTTAGGGTTAGTGTTAGCTTTAGGGTTAGCGTTAAGGTTAGGGTTAGGGTTAGGGTTAGGTTTAGGGTTAGGGTTAGGGTTAGGGTTAGGGTTAGTGTTAGCGTTAGGGTTAGGGTTAGGGTTAACGTTAGCCTTAGGGTTAGAGTTAGGGTTAGGGTTTTGGTTAGCGTTAGGGTTAGGGTTAGGGTTAGTGTTAGCGTTAGGGTTAGGGTTAGGGTTTGGGTTAGAGTTAGGGTTAGAGTTAGGGTTAGGGTTAGCGTTAGGGTTAGGGTTAGTGTTAGGGTTCGGGTTAGGGTTAGGGTTAGGGTTAGGGTTAGCGTTAGCGTTAGGGTTAGGGTTAGGGTTAGGGTTAGGGTTAGGGTTAGCGTTAGGGTTAGGGTTAGCGTTAGCGTTAGCGTTACGGTTAGGGTTAGGGTTAGGGTTAGGGTTAGGGTTAGGGTTAGGGTTAGCGTTAGCGTTAGGGTTAGGGTTAGGGTTAGGGTTAGCGTTAGGGTTAGGGTTAGGTTTAGGTTTAGGGTTAGGGTTAGCGTTAGGGTTAGGGTTAGCTTTAGGGTTAGGCTTAGGGTTAGGGTTAGGTTTAGGGTTAGGGTTAGGCTTAGGGTTAGGGTTAGGGTTAGGGTTAGTGTTAGGATTAGGGTTAGGATTAGGGTTAGGGTTAGCGTTAGGGTGAGGGTTAGCGTTAGCGTTAGGGTTAGGGTTAGGGTTAGCGTTAAGGTTAGGGTTAGGGTTAGGGTTAGGGTTAGGGTTAGGGTTAGGGTTAGGGGTAGGGTTAGGGTATGGGTTAGGGTTAGGGTTAGGGTTAGGGTTAGCGTTAGCGTTAGGGTTAGGGTTAGGGGTAGGGTTAGGGTTAGTGTTAGGGTTAGGGTTAGTGTTAGGGTTAGGGTTAGTGTTAGGGTTAGCGTTAGGGTTAGGGTTAGCGTTAGCCTGAGGGTTAGGGTTAGCGTTAGCGTTAGGGTTAGGGTTAGCGTTAGGGTTAGCGTTAGCGTTAGAGTTAGGGTTAGGGTTAGGGTTACGGTTAGCGTTAGCGTTAGGGTTAGGGTTAGGGTTAACGTTAGCCTTAGGGTTAGGGTTAGGGTTTTGTTTAGCGTTAGGATTAGGGTTAGCGTAAGCATTAGGGTTAAGGTTAGGGTTAGGGTTAGCGTTAGGGTTAGGGTTAGGATTAGGGTTAGTGTTAGGGTTAGGGTTAGGTTTAGAGTTAGGGTTAGGGTTAGGGTTAGCGTTAGGGTTAGGGTTACTGTTAGCTTTAGGGTTATGGTTAGGGTTAGGGTTAGCATTAGGGTTAGGGTTAGGGTTAGATTTAGCGTTAGGGTTAGGGTTTGGGTTAGCGTTAGGTTTAGGGTTAGGGTTAGGGTTAGGGTTAGCGTTAACTTTAGGTTTAGGGTTAGGGTTAGGTTTAGTGTTAGGGTTAGGGTTAGTGTTAGGGTTAGGGTTAGCACTAGCGTTAGGGTTAGGTTTAGGGTTAGGTTTAGGGTTAGGTTTAGGCTTAGGGTTAGCGTTAGAGTTAGGGTTTGGATTAGGGTTAGGGTTAAGGTTAGGGTTAGGGTTAGCGTTAGGGTTAGGGTTAGCGTTAGCGTTAGGTTTCAGTTTAGGGTTAGCGTTAGCGTTAGCGTTAGGGTTAGGGTTAGGGTTAGGGTTAGCATTAGGGTTAGGGTTAGGGTTAGCGTTAACGTTAGGGTTAGGGTTAGGGTTAGGCTTAGGGTTAGGTTTAGGGTTAGCGTTAGGGTCATGGTTAGGGTTAGGTTTAGGGTTAGTGTTAGCGCTAGGGTTAGGGTTAGGGTTAGCGTTAGAGTTAGGGTTAGTGTTAGGGTTAGGGTTAGGGTTAGCGCTAGCGGTAGGGTTAGGTTTAGGGTTAGGGTTAGGGTTAGGCTTAGGGTTAGCGTTAGCGTTAGGGTTAGGGTTAGGGTGAGGGTTAGCGTTAGAGTTAGGGTTAGGGTTAGGGTTAGGGTTAGGGTTAGCGTTAGGGTTAGGGTTATGGTAAGGGTTAGGTTTAGGGTTAGAGTTAGGGTTAGGGTTAGGGTTAGGGTTAAGGTTAGGGTTAGGTTTAGCGTCAGCGTTAGGGTTAGGTTTAGGGTTAACGTTAGCCTTAGGGTTAGATTTAGGGTTAGGGTTAGGGTTAGGGTTAGGGTTAGGGTTAGCGTTAGGGTTAGGGTTAGGGTTAGGTTTACCTTTAGGGTTAGGGTTAGGTTCAGGGTTAGGGTAAGGGTTAGGGTTAGGGTTAGGGTTAGCGTTAGGTTTAGGTTTAGGGTTAGGGTTAGGGTTAGCGTCAGGCTTAGGGTTAGATTTAGGTTTAGGGTTAGGGTTAGGTTTAGCTTTAGCGTCAGGGTTAGGGGTAGGGTTAGGGTTAGGGTTAGGGTTAGGGTTAGGGTTAGGTTTAGGTTTAGGTTTAGGGTTAGCGTTAGCGTTAGGGTTAGGGTTAGGGTTAACATTAGCATTAGGGTTAGGGTTAGGGTTAGGGTTATGGTTAGCGTTAGGGTTAGGTTTAGGGTTAGCGTTAGCATTAGGGTTAGGGTTAGCGTTAGGGTTAGGGTTAGGGTTAGGGTTAGAGTTAGGGTTAGGGTTAGGGTTAGGGTTAGCGTTAGGTTTAGGGTTAGCGTTAGCGTTAGGGTTAGGGTTAGGGTTAGGGTTAGGGTTAGGGTTAGCGTTAGCGTTAGGGTTAGGGTTAGGGTTAGGGTTAGGGTTAGGGTTAGGGTTAGCGTTAGCGTTAGGGTTAGGGTTAGGGTTAGGGTTAGGGTTAGCGTTAGGGTTAGATTTAGGTTTAGGGTTAGGGTTAGGGTTAGGGTTAGCTTTAGGGTTAGGGTTAGGGTTAGGGTTAGGGTTAGGTTTAGGTTTAAGGTTAGGGTTAGGGTTAGCGTTAGGGTTAGGGTTAGCGTTAGCGTTAGGGTTAAGGTTAAGGTTAGCGTAAGGGTTAGGTTTAGGGTTAGGTTTAGGGTTAGTGTTAGCGTTAGGGTTAGGGTTAAGGTTAGGGTTAGGGTTAGGTTTAGGGTTAGGATTAGGGTTAGGGTTAGTGTTAGCTTTAGGGTTAGGGTTAGGGTTACCGTTAGCTTTAGGGTTAGGGTTAGGGTTAGGGTTTTGGTTAGCGTTAGGGTTAGGGTTAGGTTTAGAATTAGCGTTAGGGTTAGGGTTAGGGTAAGGGTTAGGGTTAGGGTTAGGGTGAGCGTTAGGGTTAGGGTTAGGGTTAGGGTTAGGGTTAGAGTTAGGGTTAGCGTTAACGTTAGCGTTAGGGTTAGGTTTAGGGTTAGGTTTAGCGTTAGCGTTAGTGTTAGGGTAAGGGTTAGCGTTAGGGTTAGGGTTAGGGTTAGGGTTAGGGTTAGGGTTAGGGTTAAGTTTAGGGTAGGGTTAGGTTTAGGGTTAGAGTTAGGGTTAGGGTTAGAGTTAGGGTTAGGGTTAGCGTTAGCGTTAAGGTTAGGGTTAGGGTTAGGGTTAGGGTTAGGGTTAGGGCTAGTGTTAGGGTTAGGGTTAGGGTAAGGGTTAGCGTTAGGGTTAGGGTTAGGGATATGGTTAGCGTTAGGGTTAGGGTTAGCGTTAGCGTTAGGGTTAGGGTTAGGATTAACGTTAGCCTTAGGGTTAGGGTTAGGGTTATGGTTAGCGTTAGGGTTAGGGTTAGGGTTAGGGTTAGGGTTAGGGTTAGGTTTAGGGTTAGGGTTAGGGTTAGGGTTAGCGTTAGGGTTAGGGTTAGCGTTAGCGTTAGAGTTAAGGTTAGGATTAGGGTTAGGATTAGCGTAAGGGTTAGGTTTAGGGTTAGGGTTAGGGTTAGTGTTAGCGTTAGGGTTAGCGTTAAGGTTAGGGTTAGGGTTAGGGTTAGGTTTAGGGTTAGGGTTAGGGTTAGGGTTAGGGTTAGTGTTAGCGTTAGGGTTAGGGTTAGGGTTAACGTTAGCCTTAGCGTTAGAGTTAGGGTTAGGGTTTTGGTTAGCGTTAGGGTTAGGGTTAGGGTTAGTGTTAGCGTTAGGGTTAGGGTTAGGGTTTGGGTTAGGGTTAGGGTTAGAGTTAGGGTTAGGGTTAGCGTTAGGGTTAGGGTTAGGGTTAGGGTTAGGGTTAGGGTTAGGGTTAGAGTTAGGGTTAGCGTTAGCGTTAGCGTTAGGGTTAGGGTTAGGGTTAGGGTTAGGGTTAGGGTTAGGGTTAGCGTTAGGTTTAGGGTTAGCGTTAGCGTTAGCGTTACGGTTAGGGTTAGGGTTAGGGTTAGGGTTAGGGTTAGGGTTAGGGTTAGCGTTAG
Source organism: Tenrec ecaudatus (assembly GCF_050624435.1). Classification (NCBI taxonomy): domain Eukaryota; kingdom Metazoa; phylum Chordata; class Mammalia; order Afrosoricida; family Tenrecidae; genus Tenrec; species Tenrec ecaudatus. The sequence goes on along the minus strand of NW_027459404.1, from coordinate 257,265 downwards.
CGTTAGGGTTAGGGTCAGGGTTAGGGTTAGCGTTAGGGTTAGGGTTAGGATTAGGTTTAGGGTTAGGGTTAGCGTTAGGGTTAGGGTTAGCTTTAGGGTTAGGCTTAGGGTTAGGGTTAGGTTTAGGGTTAGGGTTAGGCTTAGGGTTAGGGTTAGGGTTAGGGTTAGGGTTAGGGTTAGGATTAGGGTTAGGATTAGGGTTAGGGTTAGCGTTAGGGTGAGGGTTAGCGTTAGCGTTAGGGTTAGGGTTAGGGTTAGCGTTAAGGTTAGGGTTAGGGTTAGGGTTAGGGTTAGGGTTAGGGTTAGGGGTAGGGTTAGGGTATGGGTTAGAGTTAGGGTTAGGGTTAGCGTTAGCGTTAGGGTTAGGGTTAGGGGTAGGGTTAGGGTTAGTGTTAGGGTTAGGGTTAGGGTTAGGGTTAGGGTTAGTGTTAGCCTGAGGGTTAGGGTTAGCGTTAGCGTTAGGGTTAGCGTTGGGGTTAGCGTTAGCGTTAGAGTTAGGGTTAGGGTTAGGGTTACGGTTAGCGTTAGCGTTAGGGTTAGGGTTAGGGTTAACGTTAGCCTTAGGGTTAGGGTTAGGGTTTTGGTTAGCGTTAGGGTTAGGGTTAGCGTAAGCATTAGTATTAAGCTTAGGGTTAGGGTTAGCGTTAGGGTTAGGGTTAGGGTTAGGGTTAGTGTTAGGGTTAGGGTTAGGTTTAGAGTTAGGGTTAGGGTTAGGGTTAGCGTTAGGGTTAGGGTTAGTGTTAGCTTTAGGGTTATGGTTAGGGTTAGGGTTAGCATTAGGGTTAGGGTTAGGGTTAGAGTTAGGGTTAGGGTTAGGGTTAGGGTTAGCGTTAGGTTTAGGGTTAGGGTTAGGGTTAGGGTTAGCGTTAACTTTAGGTTTAGGGTTAGGGTTAGGTTTAGTGTTAGGGTTAGGGTTAGTGTTAGGGTTAGGGTTAGCACTAGCGTTAGGGTTAGGTTTAGGGTTATGTTTAGGGTTAGGGTTAGGCTTAGGGTTAGCGTTAGAGTTAGGGTTTGGATTAGGGTTAGGGTTAAGGTTAGGGTTAGGGTTAGCGTTAGGGTTAGGGTTAGCGTTAGCGTTAGGTTTCAGGTTAGGGTTAGCGTTAGCGTTAGCGTTAGGGTTAGGGTTAGGGTTAGGGTTAGCGTTAGGGTTAGGGTTAGGGTTAGCGTTAACGTTAGGGTTAGGGTTAGGGTTAGGCTTAGGGTTAGGTTTAGGGTTAGCGTTAGGGTCATGGTTAGGGTTAGGGTTAGGGTTAGTGTTAGCGCTAGGGTTAGGGTTAGGGTTAGCGTTAGAGTTAGGGTTAGTGTTAGGTTTAAGGTAGGGTTAGCGCTAGCGGTAGGGTTAGGTTTAGGGTTAGGGTTAGGGTTAGGCTTAGGGTTAGCGTTAGCGTTAGGGTTAGGGTTAGGGTGAGGGTTAGCGTTAGAGTTAGGGTTAGGGTTAGGGTTAGGGTTAGCGTTAGGGTTAGGGTTATGGTAAGGGTTAGGTTTAGGGTTAGAGTTAGGGTTAGGGTTAGGGTTAAGGTTAGGGTTAGGTTTAGCGTCAGCGTTAGGGTTAGGTTTAGGGTTAACGTTAGCCTTAGGGTTAGATTTAGGGTTAGGGTTAGGGTTAGGGTCAGGGTTAGGGTTAGGGTTAGGGTTAGCGTTAGGGTTAGGGTTAGGGTTAGGTTTAGCGTTAGGGTTAGGGTTAGGTTCAGGGTTAGGGTAAGGGTTAGGGTTAGGGTTAGGGTTAGCGTTAGGTTTAGGTTTAGGGTTAGGTTTAGGGTTAGCGTCAGCGTTAGGGTTAGATTTAGGTTTAGGGTTAGGGTTAGGTTTAGCGTTAGCGTTAGGGTTAGGGGTAGGGTTAGGGTTAGGGTTAGAGTTAGGGTTAGGGTTAGGTTTAGCGTCAGCGTTAGGGTTAGGTTTAGGGTTAACGTTAGCCTTAGGGTTAGATTTAGGGTTAGGGTTAGGGTTAGGGTTAGGGTTAGGGTTAGGGTTAGCGTTTGGGTTAGGGTTAGGGTTAGGTTTAGCTTTAGGGTTAGGGTTAGGTTCAGGGTTAGGGTAAGGGTTAGGGTTAGGGTTAGGGTTAGCGTTAGGTTTAGGTTTAGGGTTAGGGTTAGGGTTAGCGTCAGGCTTAGGGTTAGATTTAGGTTTAGGGTTAGGGTTAGGTTTAGCGTTAGCGTCAGGGTTAGGGGTAGGGTTAGGGTTAGGGTTAGAGTTAGGGTTAGGGTTAGCGTTAGCGTTAGGGTTAGGGTTAGGGTTAGGGTTAGGGTTAGCGTTAGGGTTAGGGTTAGGGTTAGGATTAGGTTTAGGGTTAGAGTTAGGGTTATGTTTAGGGTTAGAGTTAGGGTTAGGATTAGAGTGAGGATTAGGGTTAGCGTTAGCGTTAGGGTTAGGGTTAGGGTTAGGGTTAGGGTTAGGGTTAGGGTTAGGGTTAGGTTTAGGTTTAGGTTTAGGGTTAGCGTTAGTGTTAGGGTTAGGGTTAGGGTTAACATTAGCCTTAGGGTTAGGGTTAGGGTTAGGGTTATGGTTAGCGTTAGGGTTAGGTTTAGGGTTAGCGTTAGCATTAGGGTTAGGGTTAGGGTTAGCGTTAGGGTTAGGGTTAGGGTTAGGGTTAGAGTTAGGGTTAGGGTTAGGGTTAGGGTTAGCGTTAGGTTTAGGGTTAGCGTTAGCGTTAGGGTTAGGGTTAGGGTTAGGGTTAGGGTTAGGGTTAGCGTTAGCGTTAGGGTTAGGGTTAGGGTTAGGGTTAGGGTTAGGGTTAGCGTTAGCGTTAGGGTTAGGGTTAGGGTTAGGGTTAGGGTTAGCGTTAGGGTTAGGTTTAGGTTTAGGGTTAGGGTTAGGGTTAGGGTTAGCTTTAGGGTTAGGGTTAGGGTTAGGGTTAGGGTTAGGTTTAGGTTTAAGGTTAGGGTTAGGGTTAGCGTTAGGGTTAGGGTTAGCGTTAGCGTTAGGGTTAAGGTTAAGGTTAGCGTAAGGGTTAGGTTTAGGGTTAGGTTTAGGGTTAGTGTTAGCGTTAGGGTTAGGGTTAAGGTTAGGGTTAGGGTTAGGTTTAGGGTTAGGATTAGGGTTAGGGTTAGTGTTAGCTTTAGGGTTAGGGTTAGGGTTACCGTTAGCTTTAGGGTTAGGGTTAGGGTTAGGGTTTTGGTTAGCGTTAGGGTTAGGGTTAGGTTTAGAATTAGCGTTAGGGTTAGGGTTAGGGTAAGGGTTAGGGTTAGGGTTAGGGTGAGCGTTAGGGTTAGGGTTAGGGTTAGGGTTAGGGTTAGAGTTAGGGTTAGCGTTAACGTTAGCGTTAGGGTTAGGTTTAGGGTTAGGTTTAGCGTTAGCGTTAGTGTTAGGGTAAGGGTTAGCGTTAGGGTTAGGGTTAGGGTTAGGGTTAGCGTTAGCGTTAGGGTTAGGGTTAGGGTTAGGGTTAGGGTTAGGGTTAAGTTTAGGGTAGGGTTAGGTTTAGGGTTAGAGTTAGGGTTAGGGTTAGAGTTAGGGTTAGGGTTAGCGTTAGCGTTAAGGTTAGGGTTAGGGTTAGGGTTAGGGCTAGTGTTAGGGTTAGGGTTAGGGTAAGGGTTAGCGTTAGGGTTAGGGTTAGGGTTATGGTTAGCGTTAGGGTTAGGGTTAGCGTTAGCGTTAGGGTTAGGGTTAGGGTTAACGTTAGCCTTAGGGTTAGGGTTAGGGTTATGGTTAGCGTTAGGGTTAGGGTTAGGGTTAGGGTTAGGGTTAGGGTTAGGTTTAGGGTTAGGGTTAGGGTTAGGGTTAGCGTTAGGGTTAGGGTTAGCGTTAGCGTTAGAGTTAAGGTTAGGATTAGGGTTAGGATTAGCGTAAGGGTTAGGTTTAGGGTTAGGGTTAGGGTTAGTGTTAGCGTTAGGGTTAGCGTTAAGGTTAGGGTTAGGGTTAGGGTTAGGTTTAGGGTTAGGGTTAGGGTTAGGGTTAGGGTTAGTGTTAGCGTTAGGGTTAGGGTTAGGGTTAACGTTAGCCTTAGCGTTAGAGTTAGGGTTAGGGTTTTGGTTAGCGTTAGGGTTAGGGTTAGGGTTAGTGTTAGCGTTAGGGTTAGGGTTAGGGTTTGGGTTAGGGTTAGGGTTAGAGTTAGGGTTAGGGTTAGCGTTAGGGTTAGGGTTAGTGTTAGGGTTAGGGTTAGGGTTAGAGTTAGGGTTAGCGTTAGCGTTAGCGTTAGGGTTAGGGTTAGGGTTAGGGTTAGGGTTAGGTTTAGCGTTAGGTTTAGGGTTAGCGTTAGCGTTAGCGTTACGGTTAGGGTTAGGGTTAGGGTTAGGGTTAGGGTTAGGGTTAGCGTTAGCGTTAGGGTTAGGGTCAGGGTTAGGGTTAGCGTTAGGGTTAGGGTTAGGTTTAGGTTTAGGGTTAGGGTTAGCGTTAGGGTTAGGGTTAGCTTTAGGGTTAGGCTTAGGGTTAGGGTTAGGTTTAGGGTTAGGGTTAGGCTTAGGCTTTGGGTTAGGGTTAGGGTTAGGGTTAGGGTTAGGATTAGGGTTAGGATTAGGGTTAGGGTTAGCGTTAGGGTGAGGGTTAGCGTTAGCGTTAGGGTTAGGTTTAGGGTTAGCGTTAAGGTTAGGGTTAGGGTTAGGGTTAGGGTTAGGGTTAGGGTTAGGGGTAGGGTTAGGGTATGGGTTAGGGTTAGGGTTAGGGTTAGCGTTAGCGTTAGGGTTAGGGTTAGGGGTAGGGTTAGGGTTAGTGTTAGGGTTAGGGTTAGGGTTAGGGTTAGGGTTAGTGTTAGGGTTAGCGTTAGGGTTAGGGTTAGCGTTAGCCTGAGGGTTAGGGTTAGCGTTAGCGTTAGGGTTAGCGTTAGGGTTAGCGT
>NW_027459404.1:240000-247500 GCF_050624435.1 Tenrec ecaudatus | reverse complement strand
TTAGGATTAGGATTAGGGTTAGGGTTAGCGTTAGGGTTAGGGTTAGCGTTAGCGTTAGGTTTCAGGTTAGGGTTAGGCTTAGGGTTAGGGTTAGCGTTAGGGTCAGGGTTAGGGTTAGGGTTAGGGTTAGCGTTAGCGTTAGGGTTAGGGTTAGTGTTAGAGTTAGGCTTAGTGTTAGGGTTAGGGTTAGGGTTAGCTCTAGCGTTAGGGTTAGATATAGGGTTAGGGTTAGGGTTAGGCTTAGGGTTAGCGTTAGCGTTATGGTTAGGGTTAGGGTTAGCGTTAGGGTTAGGGTTAGGGTTAGGGTTAGGGTTAGGGTTAGGGTTAGCGTTAGCGTTAGGGTTAGGGTTAGGGTTAGGGTTAGGGTTAGCGTTAGGGTTAGGGTTAGGGTTAGGGTTAGGGTTAGAGTTAGGGTTAGGGTTAGGGTTAGGGTTAGGTTTAGCGTCAGCTTTAGGGTTAGGGTTACGGTTAACGTTAGCCTTAGGGTTAGAATTAGGGTTAGGGTTAGGGTTAGGTTTAGCGTTAGCGTTAGTGTTAGGGTTAGTGTTAGCGTTAGCGTTAGGGTTAGGGTTAGGTTTAGCGTTAGGGTTAGGTTTAGGTTTAGGGTTAGGGTAAGGGTTAGGGTTAGGGTTAGCGTTAGGGTTAGGTTTAGGGTTAGGGTTAGGGTTAGCGTCAGGGTTAGGGTTAGGGTTAGGGTTAGGGTTAGGGTTAGGTTAAGCGTTAGTGTTAGGTTTAGGGTTAGGGTTAGGCTTAGGGTTAGGCTTAGCGTTAGCGTTAGGGTTAGGGTTAGGGTTAGCGTTACGGTTAGGGTTAGGGTTAGGGTTAGTTATAGGGTTAGAGATAGGGTTAGGGTAGGGTTAGGGTTAGGTTTAGAGTTAGAGTTAGCGTTAGGGTTAGAGTGAGGGTTAGGGTTAGCGTTAGCGTTAGGGTTAGGTTTAGGGTTAGGGTTAGGGTTAGGGTTAGTGTTAGGGTTAGGGTTAGGGTTAGGTTTAGGGTTAGGTTTAGGGTTAGCGTTAGCGTTAGGTTTAGGGTTAGGGTTAACGTTAGCCTTAGGGTTAGGGTTAGGGTTAGGATTAGGGTTATGGTTAGCGTTAGGGTTATGGTTAGGGTTAGCGTTAGCGTTAGCGTTAGGGTTAGGGTTAGGGTTAGGGTTAGGGTTAGGGTTAGCGTTAGGGTTAGGGTTAGGGTTAGGGTTAGGGTTAGCGTTAGGGTTAGGGTTAGCGTTAGCGTTAGGGTTAAGGTTAGGGTTAGCGTAAGTGTTAGGTTTAGGTTTAGGGTTAGGTTTAGGTTTAGGTTTAGTGTTAGGGTTAGTGTTAGCGTTAGGGTTATCGTTAGCCTTAGGGTTAGGGTTAGGCTTAGGGTTTTGGTTAGCGTTAGGGTTAGGGTTAGGATTAGCGTTATCGTTAGGGTTAGGGTTAGGTTTAGGGTTAGGGTTAGGGTTAACGTTAGCCTTCGAGTTAGGGTTAGTGTTAGGGTTTTGTTTAGCGTTAGGGTTAGGGTTAGGTTTAGCGTTAGCGTTAGGGTTAGGGTTAGGGTTAGGGTTAGGTTTAGGGTTAGGGTTAGCGTTAGGGTTAGGGTTAGGGTTAGGTTTAGGGTTAGAGTTAGGGTTAGCGTTAGCGTTAGCGTTAGGGTTAGGGTTAGAGTTAGGGTTAGGGTTAGGGTTAGGGTTAGGGTTAGGGTTAGCATTAGCGTTAGGGTTAGGGTTAGGATTAGGGTTAGGGTTAGGGTTAGGGTTAGGGTTAGTGTTAGCGTTAGGGTTAAGGTTAGGTTTAGGTTTAGGGTTGGGGTTAGGGTTAGGGTTAGCGTTAGGGTTAGGGTTAGGGTTAGGTTTAGGGTTAGGGTTAGGGTTAGGGTTAGGGTTAGGGTTAGGGTTATGGTTAGCATTAGGGTTAGGGTTAGGGTTAGCGTTAGGGTTAGGGTTAGGGTTAGCGTTAGGTTTAGGGTTAGGGTTAGGGTTAAGGTTAGGGTTAGCGTTAACGTTAGGGTTATGGTTAGTGTTAGGTTTAGCGTTAGGGTTAGGGTTAGTGTTAGGGTTAGGGTTAGGGTTAGCGCTAGCGTTAGGGTTAGGTTTAGGGTTAGGGTTCGGCTTAGGTTTAGCTTTAGAGTTAGGGTTAGTGTTAGGGTTAGCGTTAGGGTTAGGGTTAGCGTTAGCGTTAGGTTTCAGGTTAGGGTTAGGCTTAGGGTTAGGGTTAGCGTTAGGGTCAGGGTTAGGGTTAGGGTTAGGGTTAGCATTAGCGTTAGTGTTAGGGTTAGGGTTAGGGTTAGCGTTAGAGTTAGGGTTAGTGTTAGGGTTAGGGTTAGGGTTAGCGCTAGCGTTAGGGTTAGGTTTAGGGTTAGGGTTAGGGTTAGGGTTAGGCTTAGGGTAAGCGTTAGCGTTAGGGTTAGGGTTAGGGTTAGCGTAAGGGTTAGGGTTAGGGTTAGCGTTAGCGTTAGGGTTAGGGTTAGGGTTAGGGTTAGGGTTAGGGTTAGCGTTAGGGTTAGGGTTAGGGTTAGGTTTAGGGTTAGAGTTAGGGATAGGGTTAGGGTTAGGGTTAGGTTTAGCGTCAGCGTTAGGGTGGGTTACGGTTAACGTTAGCCTTAGGGTTAGAGTTAGGGTTAGGGTTAGGGTTAGGTTTACCGTTAGGGTTAGGGTTCGGGTTAGCGTTAGCGTTAGCGTTAGGGTTAGGGTTAGGTTTAGCGTTAGGGTTAGGGTTAGGTTTAGGGTTAGGGTAAGGTTTAGGGTTAGGGTTAGGGTTAGCGTTAGGGTTAGGTTTAGGGTTAGGGTTAGGGTTAGCGTCAGGGTTAGGGTTAGGGTTAGGGTTAGGGTTAGGGTTAGGCTTAGCATTAGCGTTAGGGTTAGGGTTAGGGTTAGCGTTAGGGTTAGGGTTAGGGTTAGGGTTAGGTTTAGGGTTAGAGTTAGGGTTAGGGTGAGGGTTAGGGTTAGGTTTAGAGTTAAAGTTAGGGTTAGGGTTAGAGTGAGGGTTAGGGTTAGGTTAAGGGTTAGGGTTAGGGTTAGCGTTAGCGTTAGGGTTAGGGTTACGGTTAACTTTAGCCTTAGGGTTAGGGTTAGGATTAGGATTAGGGTTATGGTTAGCGTTAGGGTTATGGTTAGGGTTAGCGTTAGGGTTAGGGTTAGGGTTAGGGTTAGCGTTAGAGTTAGGGTTAGTGTTAGGGTAAGGGTTAGGGTTAGCGCTAGCGTTAGGGTTAGGTTTAGGGTTAGCGTTAGCGTTAGGGTTAGGGTTAGGGTTAGCGTAAGGGTTAGGGTTAGGGTTAGGGTTAGCGTTAGCGTAAGGGTTAGGGTTAGGGTTAGGGTTAGCGTTAGGGTTAGGGTTAGGGTTAGGTTTAGGGTTAGAGTTAGGGTTAGGGTTAGGGTTAGGGTTAGGTTTAGCGTCAGTGTTAGGGTTAGGGTTACGGTTAACGTTAGCCTTAGGGTTAGAGTTAGGGTTAGGGTTAGGGTTAGGGTTAGGTTTAGCGTTAGGGTTAGGGTTCGGGTTAGCTTTAGCGTTAGCGTTAGGGTTAGGGTTAGGTTTAGCGTTAGGGTTAGGGTTAGGTTTAGGGTTAGGGTAAGGGTTAGGGTTAGGGTTAGGGTTAGCGTTAGGGTTAGGTTTAGGGTTAGGGTTAGGGTTAGCGTCAGGGTTAGGGTTAGGGTTAGGGTTAGGGTTAGTGTTAGGTTAAGCGTTAGCGTTAGGGTTAGGGTTAGGGTTAGGGTTAGGGTTAGGGTTAGGCTTAGCGTTAGCGTTAGGGTTAGGGTTAGCGTTAGGGTTAGGGTTAGGGTTAGGGTTAGGTTTCGGGTTAGAGTTAGGGTCAGGGTTAGGGTTAGGGTTAGGTTTAGATTTAGAGTTAGGGTTAGGGTTAGAGTGAGGGTTAGGGTTAGGTTTAGGGTTAGGGTTAGGGTTAGCGTTAGCGTTAGGGTTAGGGTTAGGGTTAACGTTAGCCTTAGGGTTAGGGTTAGGATTAGGATTAGGGTTATGGTTAGCGTTAGGGTTATGGTTAGGGTTAGCGTTAGCGTTAGCGTTAGGGTTAGGGTTAGGGTTAGGGTTAGGGTTAGTGTTAGGGTTAGGGTTAGGGTTAGGGTTAGGGTTAGGGTTAGGGTTAGGGTTAGCGTTAGGGTTAGGGTTAGCGTTAGAGTTAGGGTTAAAGTTAGGGTTAGCGTAAGTGTTAGGTTTAGGGTTAGGGTTAGGGTTAGTGTTAACGTTAGTGTTAGGGTTAAGGTTAGGGTTAGGGTTAGGGTTAGGTTTAGGTTTAGGGTTAGAGTTAGTGTTAGCGTTAGGGTTAGGGTTAGGGTTAACGTTAGCCTTAGGGTTAGGGTTAGGCTTAGGGTTTTGGTTAGCGTTAGGGTTAGGGTTAGGATTAGCGTTAGCGTTAGGGTTAGGGTTAGGGTTAGGGTTAGGTTTAACGTTAGCCTTCGAGTTAGGGTTAGGGTTAGGGTTTTGGTTAGCGTTAGGGTTAGGGTTAGGTTTAGCGTTAGCGTTAGTGTTAGGGTTAGGGTTAGCGTTAGGGTTAGGGTTAGGGTTAGGGTTAGAGTTAGGGTTAGCGTTAGAGTTAGCGTTAGGGTTAGGGTTAGAGTTAGGGTTAGGTTTAGGGTTAGGGTTAGCGTTAGCGTTAGGGTTAGGGTTAGGATTAGGGTTAGGGTTAGGCTTAGGGTTAGGGTTAGCGTTAGGGTTAGGGTTTGGTTTAGGGTTAGGGTTAGGGTTAGGGTTAGGGTTAGGGTTATGGTTAGCGTTAGGGTTAGGGTTAGGGTTAGCGTTAGCGTTAGGGTTAGGGTTAGTGTTAGGGTTAGGTTTAGCGTTAGGCTTAGGGTTAGCATTAGGGTTAGGGTTAGGGTTAGTGTTAGCGTTAGGGTTAGGGTTAGGGTTAGCGTTAGGTTTAGGGTTAGGGTTAGGGTTAGGGTTAGGGTTAAGGTTAGGGTTAGCGTTAACGTTAGGGTTAGGGTTAGGGTTAGGTTTAGCGTTAGGGTTAGGGTTAGTGTTAGGGTTAGGGTTAGGGTTAGCGCTAGCGTTAGGGTTAGGTTTAGGGTTAGGGTTAGGGTTAGGGTTTGGCTTAGGGTTAGCTTTAGTGTTAGGGTTAGGGTTAGGGTTAAGTTTCAGGTTAGGGTTAGGCTTAGGGTTAGGGTTAGCGTTAGGGTCAGGGTTAGGGTTAGGGTTAGGATTAGCGTTAGCGTTAGGGTTAGGGTTAGGGTTAGGGTTAGCGTTAGAGTTAGGGTTAGTGTTAGGGTTAGGGTTAGGTTTAGCGCTAGCGTTAGGGTTAGGTTTAGGGTTAGGGTTAGGGTTAGTCTTAGGGTTAGCGTTAGCGTTAGGGTTAGGGTTAGGTTTAGCGTAAGGGTTAGGGTTAGGGTTAGGTTTAGGGTTAGAGTTAGGGTTAGGGTTAGGGTTAGGGTTAGGGTTAGGTTTAGCGTCAGCGTTAGTGTTAGGGTTACGGTTAACGTTAGCCTTAGGGTTAGAGTTAGGGTTAGAGTTAGGGTTAGGTTTAGCGTTAGGGTTAGCGTTCGGGTTAGCGTTAGCGTTAGGGTTAGGGTTAGGTTTAGCGTTAGGGTTAGGGTTAGGTTTAGGGTTAGGGTAAGGGTTAGGGTTAGGGTTAGCGTTAGGGTTAGGTTTAGGGTTAGGGTTAGGGTTAGCGTCAGGGTTAGGGTTAGGGTTAGGGTTAGGGTTAGTGTTAGGGTTAGGTTAAGCGTTAGCGTTAGGGTTAGGGTTAGGGTTAGGGTTAGGCTTAGCGTTAGCGTTAGGGTTAGGGTTAGGGTTAGGGTTAGCGTTAGGGTTAGGGTTAGGGTTAGGGTTAGGGTTAGGTTTAGGGTTAGAGTTAGGGTTAGGGTTACGGTTAGGTTTAGAGTTAGAGTTAGGGTTAGGGTTAGAGTGAGGGTTAGGGTTAGCGTTAGCGTTAGGGTTAGGGTTAGGGTTAGGGTTAGGGTTAGGGTTAGGGTTTGGTTTAGGGTTAGGGTTAGGGTTAGCGTTAGCGTTAGGGTTAGGGTTAGGGTTAACGTTAGCCTTAGGGTTAGGGTTAGGGTTAGGATTAGGGTTATGGTTAGCGTTAGGGTTATGGTTAGGGTTGGCGTTAGCGTTAGCGTTAGGGTTAGGGTTAGGGTTAGTGTTAGGGTTAGCGTTAGGGTTAGGGTTAGGGTTAGGGTTAGGGTTAGGGTTAGCGTTAGGGTTAGGGTTAACGTTAGCGTTAGGGTTAAGGTTAGGGTTAGCGTAAGGGTTAGGTTTAGGGTTAGTGTTAGGGTTAGTGTTAGCGTTAGGGTTAGGGTTAAGGTTAGGGTTAGGGTTAGGGTTAGGGTTAGGGTTAGCGTTAGCATTAGGGTTAGGGTTAGGGTTAGCGTTAGGGTTAGGGTTAGGGTTAGGGTTAGGGTTAGCGTTAGGGTTAGGGTTAGGGTTAGGGTTAGGGTTAGGTTTAGGGTAAGAGTTAGGGTTAGGGTTAGGGTTAGGTTTAGCGTCAATGTTAGGGTTAGGGTTACGGTTAACGTTAGCCTTAGGATTAGAGTTAGGGTTAGGGTTAGGGTTAGGTTTAGCGTTAGGGTTAGGGTTCGGGTTAGCGTTAGCATTATCGTTAGGGTTAGGGTTAGGTTTAGCGTTAGGGTTAGGGTTAGCGTTAGGGTTAGGGTTAGGGTTAGGTTAGGGTTAGGGTTAGGGTTAGGGTTAGCGTTAGGGTTAGGGTTAGGGTTAGCGTTAGGGTTAGGGTTAGGGTAAGGGTTAGGATTAGGGTTAGCCTTAGCGTTAGGGTTAGGGTTAGGGTAGGGTTAGGTTTAGCGTTAGCGTTAGGGTTAGGGTTAGGGTTAGGGTTAGGGTTAACGTCAGGGTTAGGGTTAGAGTTAGGGTTAGGTTTAGGGTTAGGGTTAGGGTTAGCGTTAGAGTTAGGTTTAGGGTTAGGGTTAGGGTTAACGTCAGGGTTAGGGTTAGAGTTAGGGTTAGGGTTACGGTTACGGTTAGGTTTAGGGTTAGCGTTAGAGTTAGGGTTAGTGTTAGGGTTAGGGTTAGGGTTAGCGTTAGGGTTAGGGTTAGCGTTAGCGTTAGGTTTCAGGTTAGGGTTAGGCTTAGGGTTAGGGTTAGCGTTAGCGTTAGGGTTAGGGTTAGTGTTACCGTTAGAGTTAGGGTTAGTGTTAGGGTTAGGGTTAGGGTTAGCGCTAGAGTTAGGTTTTGGTTTAGGGTTAGGGTTAGGGTTAGGCTTAGGGTTAGCGTTAGGGTTAGGGTTAGGGTTAGGGTTAGCGTTAGGGTTAGGGTTAGGGTTAGTGTTAGGGTTAGCGTTAGCGTTAGGGTTAGGGTTAGGGTTAGGTTTAGGGTTAGGGTTAGCGTTAGGGTTAGGGTGAGGGTTAGGGTTAGGTTTAGGGTAAGAGTTAGGGTTAGGGTTAGGGTTAGGTTTAGCGTCAGCGTTAGGGTTAGGGTTACGGTTAACGTTAGCCTTAGCGTTAGAGTTAGGGTTAGGGTTAGGGTTAGGTTTAGCGTTAGGGTTAAGGTTCGGGTTAGCGTTAGCATTATCGTTAGGGTTAGGGTTAGGTTTAGCGTTAGGGTTAGGGTTAGGTTTAGGGTTAGG
>NW_027459404.1:222500-230000 GCF_050624435.1 Tenrec ecaudatus | reverse complement strand
TTTAGGGTTAGGGTTAGGGTTAGGCTTAGGGTTAGCGTTTGCGTTAGGGTTAGGGTTAGGGTTAGCGTTAGGGTTAGGGTTAGGGTTAGGGTTAGGGTTAGGGTTAGCGTTAGCGTTAGCGTTAGGGTTAGTGTTAGGGTTAGGGTTAGGGTTAGGGTTAGCGTTAGGGTTAGGGTTAGTGTTAGGGTTAGGTTTAGGGTTAGAGTTAGGGTTAGAGTTAGGGTTAGGGTTAGGTTTAGCGTCAGCGTTAGGGTTAGGGTTACGGTTAACATTAGCCTTAGGGTTAGAGTTAGGGTTAGGGTTAGGGTTAGGTTTAGCGTTAGGGTTAGGGTTAGGGTTAGCGTTAGCGTTAGCGTTAGGGTTAGGGTTAGGTTTAGCGTTAGGGTTAGGGTTAGGTTTAGGGTTAGGGTAAGGGTTATGGTTAGGGTTAGCGTTAAGGTTAGTTTTAGGGTTAGGGTTAGGGTTAGCGTCAGGGTTAGGGTTAGGGTTAGGGTTAGGTTAAGCGTTAGCGTTAGGGTTAGAGTTAGGGTTAGGGTTAGGGTTAGGGTTAGGTTTAGGGTTAGAGTTAGGGTTAGGGTTAGGGTTAGGGTTAGGGTTAGGTTTAGAGTTAGGGTTAGGGTTAGAGTGAGGGTTAGGGTTAGCGTTAGCGTTAGGGTTAGGGTTAGGGTTAGGGTTAGGTTAGGGTTAGGGTTAGGGTTAGTGTTAGGGTTAGGGTTAGGGTTAGGTTTAGAGTTAGAGTTAGGGTTAGGGTTAGAGTGATGGTTAGGTTTAGCGTTAGCGTTAGGGTTAGGGTTAGGGTTAGCGTTAGCCTTAGGGTTAGGGTTAGTGTTAGGATTAGGGTTATGGTTAGCGTTAGGGTTATGGTTAGGTTAGCGTTAGCGTTAGCGTTAGGGTTAGGGTTAGGGTTAGGGTTAGGGTTAGGGTTTTGGTTAGCGTTAGGGTTAGGGTTAGGATTAGCGTTATCGTTAGGGTTAGGGTTAGGTTTAGGGTTAGGGTTAGGGTTAACGTTAGCCTTCGAGTTAGGGTTAGTGTTAGGGTTTTGTTTAGCGTTAGGGTTAGGGTTAGGTTTAGCGTTAGCGTTAGGGTTAGGGTTAGGGTTAGGGTTAGGTTTAGGGTTAGGGTTAGCGTTAGGGTTAGGGTTAGGGTTAGGTTTAGGGTTAGAGTTAGGGTTAGCGTTAGCGTTAGCGTTAGGGTTAGGGTTAGAGTTAGGGTTAGGGTTAGGGTTAGGGTTAGGGTTAGGGTTAGCATTAGCGTTAGGGTTAGGGTTAGGATTAGGGTTAGGGTTAGGGTTAGGGTTAGGGTTAGTGTTAGCGTTAGGGTTAAGGTTAGGTTTAGGTTTAGGGTTGGGGTTAGGGTTAGGGTTAGCGTTAGGGTTAGGGTTAGGGTTAGGTTTAGGGTTAGGGTTAGGGTTAGGGTTAGGGTTAGGGTTAGGGTTATGGTTAGCATTAGGGTTAGGGTTAGGGTTAGCGTTAGGGTTAGGGTTAGGGTTAGCGTTAGGTTTAGGGTTAGGGTTAGGGTTAAGGTTAGGGTTAGCGTTAACGTTAGGGTTATGGTTAGTGTTAGGTTTAGCGTTAGGGTTAGGGTTAGTGTTAGGGTTAGGGTTAGGGTTAGCGCTAGCGTTAGGGTTAGGTTTAGGGTTAGGGTTCGGCTTAGGTTTAGCTTTAGAGTTAGGGTTAGTGTTAGGGTTAGCGTTAGGGTTAGGGTTAGCGTTAGCGTTAGGTTTCAGGTTAGGGTTAGGCTTAGGGTTAGGGTTAGCGTTAGGGTCAGGGTTAGGGTTAGGGTTAGGGTTAGCATTAGCGTTAGTGTTAGGGTTAGGGTTAGGGTTAGCGTTAGAGTTAGGGTTAGTGTTAGGGTTAGGGTTAGGGTTAGCGCTAGCGTTAGGGTTAGGTTTAGGGTTAGGGTTAGGGTTAGGGTTAGGCTTAGGGTAAGCGTTAGCGTTAGGGTTAGGGTTAGGGTTAGCGTAAGGGTTAGGGTTAGGGTTAGCGTTAGCGTTAGGGTTAGGGTTAGGGTTAGGGTTAGGGTTAGGGTTAGCGTTAGGGTTAGGGTTAGGGTTAGGTTTAGGGTTAGAGTTAGGGATAGGGTTAGGGTTAGGGTTAGGTTTAGCGTCAGCGTTAGGGTGGGTTACGGTTAACGTTAGCCTTAGGGTTAGAGTTAGGGTTAGGGTTAGGGTTAGGTTTACCGTTAGGGTTAGGGTTCGGGTTAGCGTTAGCGTTAGCGTTAGGGTTAGGGTTAGGTTTAGCGTTAGGGTTAGGGTTAGGTTTAGGGTTAGGGTAAGGTTTAGGGTTAGGGTTAGGGTTAGCGTTAGGGTTAGGTTTAGGGTTAGGGTTAGGGTTAGCGTCAGGGTTAGGGTTAGGGTTAGGGTTAGGGTTAGGGTTAGGCTTAGCATTAGCGTTAGGGTTAGGGTTAGGGTTAGCGTTAGGGTTAGGGTTAGGGTTAGGGTTAGGTTTAGGGTTAGAGTTAGGGTTAGGGTGAGGGTTAGGGTTAGGTTTAGAGTTAAAGTTAGGGTTAAGGTTAGAGTGAGGGTTAGGGTTAGGTTAAGGGTTAGGGTTAGGGTTAGCGTTAGCGTTAGGGTTAGGGTTACGGTTAACTTTAGCCTTAGGGTTAGGGTTAGGATTAGGATTAGGGTTATGGTTAGCGTTAGGGTTATGGTTAGGGTTAGCGTTAGGGTTAGGGTTAGGGTTAGGGTTAGCGTTAGAGTTAGGGTTAGTGTTAGGGTAAGGGTTAGGGTTAGCGCTAGCGTTAGGGTTAGGTTTAGGGTTAGCGTTAGCGTTAGGGTTAGGGTTAGGGTTAGCGTAAGGGTTAGGGTTAGGGTTAGGGTTAGCGTTAGCGTAAGGGTTAGGGTTAGGGTTAGGGTTAGCGTTAGGGTTAGGGTTAGGGTTAGGTTTAGGGTTAGAGTTAGGGTTAGGGTTAGGGTTAGGGTTAGGTTTAGCGTCAGTGTTAGGGTTAGGGTTACGGTTAACGTTAGCCTTAGGGTTAGAGTTAGGGTTAGGGTTAGGGTTAGGGTTAGGTTTAGCGTTAGGGTTAGGGTTCGGGTTAGCTTTAGCGTTAGCGTTAGGGTTAGGGTTAGGTTTAGCGTTAGGGTTAGGGTTAGGTTTAGGGTTAGGGTAAGGGTTAGGGTTAGGGTTAGGGTTAGCGTTAGGGTTAGGTTTAGGGTTAGGGTTAGGGTTAGCGTCAGGGTTAGGGTTAGGGTTAGGGTTAGGGTTAGTGTTAGGTTAAGCGTTAGCGATAGGGTTAGGGTTAGGGTTAGGGTTAGGGTTAGGGTTAGGCTTAGCGTTAGCGTTAGGGTTAGGGTTAGCGTTAGGTTTAGGGTTAGGGTTAGGGTTAGGTTTCGGGTTAGAGTTAGGGTCAGGGTTAGGGTTAGGGTTAGGTTTAGATTTAGAGTTAGGGTTAGGGTTAGAGTGAGGGTTAGGGTTAGGTTTAGGGTTAGGGTTAGGGTTAGCGTTAGCGTTAGGGTTAGGGTTAGGGTTAACGTTAGCCTTAGGGTTAGGGTTAGGATTAGGATTAGGGTTATGGTTAGCGTTAGGGTTATGGTTAGGGTTAGCGTTAGCGTTAGCGTTAGGGTTAGGGTTAGGGTTAGGGTTAGGGTTAGCGTTAGGGTTAGGGTTAGGGTTAGGGTTAGGGTTAGGGTTAGGGTTAGGGTTAGCGTTAGGGTTAGGGTTAGCGTTAGAGTTAGGGTTAAAGTTAGGGTTAGCGTAAGTGTTAGGTTTAGGGTTAGGGTTAGGGTTAGTGTTAACGTTAGTGTTAGGGTTAAGGTTAGGGTTAGGGTTAGGGTTAGGTTTAGGTTTAGGGTTAGAGTTAGTGTTAGCGTTAGGGTTAGGGTTAGGGTTAACGTTAGCCTTAGGGTTAGGGTTAGGCTTAGGGTTTTGGTTAGCGTTAGGGTTAGGGTTAGGATTAGCGTTAGCGTTAGGGTTAGGGTTAGGGTTAGGGTTAGGTTTAACGTTAGCCTTCGAGTTAGGGTTAGGGTTAGGGTTTTGGTTAGCGTTAGGGTTAGGGTTAGGTTTAGCGTTAGCGTTAGGGTTAGGGTTAGGGTTAGCGTTAGGGTTAGGGTTAGGGTTAGGGTTAGAGTTAGGGTTAGCGTTAGAGTTAGCGTTAGGGTTAGGGTTAGAGTTAGGGTTAGGTTTAGGGTTAGGGTTAGCGTTAGCGTTAGGGTTAGGGTTAGGATTAGGGTTAGGGTTAGGCTTAGGGTTAGGGTTAGCGTTAGGGTTAGGGTTTGGTTTAGGGTTAGGGTTAGGGTTAGGGTTAGGGTTAGGGTTATGGTTAGCGTTAGGGTTAGGGTTAGGGTTAGCGTTAGCGTTAGGGTTAGGGTTAGTGTTAGGGTTAGGTTTAGCGTTAGGCTTAGGGTTAGCATTAGGGTTAGGGTTAGGGTTAGTGTTAGCGTTAGGGTTAGGGTTAGGGTTAGCGTTAGGTTTAGGGTTAGGGTTAGGGTTAGGGTTAGGGTTAAGGTTAGGGTTAGCGTTAACGTTAGGGTTAGGGTTAGGGTTAGGTTTAGCGTTAGGGTTAGGGTTAGTGTTAGGGTTAGGGTTAGGGTTAGCGCTAGCGTTAGGGTTAGGTTTAGGGTTAGGGTTAGGGTTAGGGTTTGGCTTAGGGTTAGCTTTAGTGTTAGGGTTAGGGTTAGGGTTAGGTTTCAGGTTAGGGTTAGGCTTAGGGTTAGGGTTAGCGTTAGGGTCAGGGTTAGGGTTAGGGTTAGGATTAGCGTTAGCGTTAGGGTTAGGGTTAGGGTTAGGGTTAGCGTTAGAGTTAGGGTTAGTGTTAGGGTTAGGGTTAGGTTTAGCGCTAGCGTTAGGGTTAGGTTTAGGGTTAGGGTTAGGGTTAGTCTTAGGGTTAGCGTTAGCGTTAGGGTTAGGGTTAGGTTTAGCGTAAGGGTTAGGGTTAGGGTTAGGTTTAGGGTTAGAGTTAGGGTTAGGGTTAGGGTTAGGGTTAGGGTTAGGTTTAGCATCAGCGTTAGTGTTAGGGTTACGGTTAACGTTAGCCTTAGGGTTAGAGTTAGGGTTAGAGTTAGGGTTAGGTTTAGCGTTAGGGTTAGCGTTCGGGTTAGCGTTAGCGTTAGGGTTAGGGTTAGGTTTAGCGTTAGGGTTAGGGTTAGGTTTAGGGTTAGGGTAAGGGTTAGGGTTAGGGTTAGCGTTAGGGTTAGGTTTAGGGTTAGGGTTAGGGTTAGCGTCAGGGTTAGGGTTAGGGTTAGGGTTAGGGTTAGTGTTAGGGTTAGGTTAAGCGTTAGCGTTAGGGTTAGGGTTAGGGTTAGGGTTAGGCTTAGCGTTAGCGTTAGGGTTAGGGTTAGGGTTAGGGTTAGCGTTAGGGTTAGGGTTAGGGTTAGGGTTAGGGTTAGGTTTAGGGTTAGAGTTAGGGTTAGGGTTACGGTTAGGTTTAGAGTTAGAGTTAGGGTTAGGGTTAGAGTGAGGGTTAGGGTTAGCGTTAGCGTTAGGGTTAGGGTTAGGGTTAGGGTTAGGGTTAGGGTTAGGGTTTGGTTTAGGGTTAGGGTTAGGGTTAGCGTTAGCGTTAGGGTTAGGGTTAGGGTTAACGTTAGCCTTAGGGTTAGGGTTAGGGTTAGGATTAGGGTTATGGTTAGCGTTAGGGTTATGGTTAGGGTTGGCGTTAGCGTTAGCGTTAGGGTTAGGGTTAGGGTTAGTGTTAGGGTTAGCGTTAGGGTTAGGGTTAGGGTTAGGGTTAGGGTTAGGGTTAGGGTTAGCGTTAGGGTTAGGGTTAACGTTAGCGTTAGGGTTAAGGTTAGGGTTAGCGTAAGGGTTAGGTTTAGGGTTAGTGTTAGGGTTAGTGTTAGCGTTAGGGTTAGGGTTAAGGTTAGGGTTAGGGTTAGGGTTAGGGTTAGGGTTAGCGTTAGCATTAGGGTTAGGGTTAGGGTTAGCGTTAGGGTTAGGGTTAGGGTTAGGGTTAGGGTTAGCGTTAGGGTTAGGGTTAGGGTTAGGGTTAGGGTTAGGTTTAGGGTAAGAGTTAGGGTTAGGGTTAGGGTTAGGTTTAGCGTCAATGTTAGGGTTAGGGTTACGGTTAACGTTAGCCTTAGGATTAGAGTTAGGGTTAGGGTTAGGGTTAGGTTTAGCGTTAGGGTTAGGGTTCGGGTTAGCGTTAGCATTATCGTTAGGGTTAGGGTTAGGTTTAGCGTTAGGGTTAGGGTTAGCGTTAGGGTTAGGGTTAGGGTTAGGTTAGGGTTAGGGTTAGGGTTAGGGTTAGCGTTAGGGTTAGGGTTAGGGTTAGCGTTAGGGTTAGGGTTAGGGTAAGGGTTAGGATTAGGGTTAGCCTTAGCGTTAGGGTTAGGGTTAGGGTAGGGTTAGGTTTAGCGTTAGCGTTAGGGTTAGGGTTAGGGTTAGGGTTAGGGTTAACGTCAGGGTTAGGGTTAGAGTTAGGGTTAGGTTTAGGGTTAGGGTTAGGGTTAGCGTTAGAGTTAGGTTTAGGGTTAGGGTTAGGGTTAACGTCAGGGTTAGGGTTAGAGTTAGGGTTAGGGTTACGGTTACGGTTAGGTTTAGGGTTAGCGTTAGAGTTAGGGTTAGTGTTAGGGTTAGGGTTAGGGTTAGCGTTAGGGTTAGGGTTAGCGTTAGCGTTAGGTTTCAGGTTAGGGTTAGGCTTAGGGTTAGGGTTAGCGTTAGCGTTAGGGTTAGGGTTAGTGTTACCGTTAGAGTTAGGGTTAGTGTTAGGGTTAGGGTTAGGGTTAGCGCTAGAGTTAGGTTTTGGTTTAGGGTTAGGGTTAGGGTTAGGCTTAGGGTTAGCGTTAGGGTTAGGGTTAGGGTTAGGGTTAGCGTTAGGGTTAGGGTTAGGGTTAGTGTTAGGGTTAGCGTTAGCGTTAGGGTTAGGGTTAGGGTTAGGTTTAGGGTTAGGGTTAGCGTTAGGGTTAGGGTGAGGGTTAGGGTTAGGTTTAGGGTAAGAGTTAGGGTTAGGGTTAGGGTTAGGTTTAGCGTCAGCGTTAGGGTTAGGGTTACGGTTAACGTTAGCCTTAGCGTTAGAGTTAGGGTTAGGGTTAGGGTTAGGTTTAGCGTTAGGGTTAAGGTTCGGGTTAGCGTTAGCATTATCGTTAGGGTTAGGGTTAGGTTTAGCGTTAGGGTTAGGGTTAGGTTTAGGGTTAGGGTAAGGGGTAGGGTTAGGGTTAGCTTAGGGTTAGGGTTAGCGTCAGGGTTAGGGTTAGGGTTAGGGTTAGGGTTAGGGTTAGGGTTAGGTTAAGCGTTAGCGTTAGGGTTATGGTTAGGGTTAGGGTTAGGGTTAGGGTTAGGGTTAGCGTTAGCATTAGGGTTAAGTTTAGGGTTAGCGTAAGGGTTAGGTTTAGGTTTAGGGTTAGGGTTAGTGTTAGCGTTAGGGTTAGGGTTAAGGTTAGGGTTAGGGTTAGGTTTAGGGTTAGGATTAGGGTTAGGGTTAGGGTTAGCGTTAGCGTTAGGGTTAGGGTTAGGGTTAACGTTAGCCTTAGGGTTAGGGTTAGGGTTAGGATTAGGGTTATGGTTAGCGTTAGGGTTATGGTTAGGGTTGGCGTTAGCGTTAGCGTTAGGGTTAGGGTTAGGGTTAGTG
>NW_027459404.1:210000-212500 GCF_050624435.1 Tenrec ecaudatus | reverse complement strand
TAGGGTTAGGGTAAGGGTTATGGTTAGGGTTAGCGTTAAGGTTAGTTTTAGGGTTAGGGTTAGGGTTAGCGTCAGGGTTAGGGTTAGGGTTAGGGTTAGGTTAAGCGTTAGCGTTAGGGTTAGAGTTAGGGTTAGGGTTAGGGTTAGGGTTAGGTTTAGGGTTAGAGTTAGGGTTAGGGTTAGGGTTAGGGTTAGGGTTAGGTTTAGAGTTAGGGTTAGGGTTAGAGTGAGGGTTAGGGTTAGCGTTAGCGTTAGGGTTAGGGTTAGGGTTAGGGTTAGGTTAGGGTTAGGGTTAGGGTTAGTGTTAGGGTTAGGGTTAGGGTTAGGTTTAGAGTTAGAGTTAGGGTTAGGGTTAGAGTGATGGTTAGGTTTAGCGTTAGCGTTAGGGTTAGGGTTAGGGTTAGCGTTAGCCTTAGGGTTAGGGTTAGTGTTAGGATTAGGGTTATGGTTAGCGTTAGGGTTATGGTTAGGTTAGCGTTAGCGTTAGCGTTAGGGTTAGGGTTAGGGTTAGGGTTAGGGTTAGCGTTAGGGTTAGGTTTAGGGTTAGGGTTAGGGTTAGCTTTAGAATTAGGGTTAGGGTTAGGGTTAGGGTTAGGGTTAACGTCAGGGTTAGGGTTAGAGTTAGGGTTAGGGTTACGGTTAGGCTTAGGGTTAGCGTTAGAGTTAGGGTTAGGGTTAGGGTTAGGGTTAGGGTTAGGGTTAGGGTTTGCGTTAGCGTTAGGGTTAGGGTTAGGGTTAGGGTTAGCGTTAGAGTTAGGGTTAGGGTTAGGGTTAGGGTTAGGGTTAGCGTTAGAGTTAGGGTTAGTGTTAGGGTTAGGGTTAGGGTTAGCGCTAGAGTTAGGGTTAGGTTTAGGGTTAGGGTTAGGGTTAGGCTTAGGGTTAGCGTTAGCGTTAGGGTTAGGGTTAGGGTTAGCGTTAGCTTTAGGGTTAGGTTTAGGGTTAGGGTTAGGTTAGGGTTAGCGTTAGGGTTAGGGTTAGGGTTAGGGTTAGGTTTAGGGTAAGAGTTAGGGTTAGGGTTAGGTTTAGCATCAGCGTTAGGGTTAGGGTTACGGTTAACGTTAGCCTTAGGGTTAGAGTTAGGGTTAGGGTTAGGGTTAGGTTTAGCTTTAGGGTTAGGGTTCGGGTTAGCGTTAGCGTTAGCGTTAGGGTTAGGGTTAGGTTTAGCGTTAGGGTTAGGTTTAGGGTTAGGGTTAACGTTAGCCTTAGGGTTAGGGTTAGGCTTAGGGTTTTGGTTAGCGTTAGCGTTAGGCTTAGGGTTAAGTCAGGGTTAGGGTTAGAGTTAGTGTTAGGTTTAGGGTTAGGGTTAGGGTTAGCGTTAGAGTGAGGGTTAGGGTTAGGTTTAGGGTTAGGGTTAACGTCAGGGTTAGGGATAGAGTTAGGGTTAGGGTTACGGTTAGGCTTAGGGTTAGCGTTAGAGTTAGGGTTAGGGTTAGGGTTAGGGTTAGGTTTAAGGTTAGCGTTAGGGTTTGGGTTAGCGTTAGCGTTAGGTTTCAGGTTAGGGTTAGGCTTAGGGTTAGGGTTAGCGTTAGGGTCAGGGTTAGGGTTAGAGTTAGGGTTTGCGTTAGCGTTAGGGTTAGGGTTAGGGTTAGGGTTAGCGTTAGAGTTAGGGTTAGTGCTAGGGTTAGGTTTAGGGTTAGCGCTAGCGTTAGGGTTAGGTTTAGGTTTAGGGTTAGGGTTAGGCTTAGGGTTAGCGTTAGCGTAAGGGTTAGGGTTAGGGTTAGCGTTAGGGTTAGGGTTAGGGTTAGGGTTAGGGTTAGGGTTAGCGTTAGCGTTAGGGTTAGGGTTAGGGTTAGGGTTAGGGTTACGGTTAGCGTTAGGGTTAGGGTTAGGGTTAGGGTTAGGGTTAGGTTTAGGGTTAGAGTTAGGGTTAGAGTTAGGGTTAGGGTTAGGTTTAGCGTCAGCGTTAGGGTTAGGGTTACGGTAAACGTTAGCCTTAGGGTTAGAGTTAGGGTTAGGGTTAGGGTTAGGTTTAGCGTTAGGGTTAGGGTTCGGGTTAGCATTAGCGTTAGCGTTAGGGTTAGGGTTAGGTTTAGCGTTAGGGTTAGGATTAGGTTTAGGGTTAGGGTAAGGGTTAGGGTTAGGGTTAGCGTTAGGGTTAGGTTTAGGGTTAGGTTTAGGGTTAGCGTCAGGGTTAGGGTTAGGGTTAGGGTTAGGGTTAGGGTTAGGGTTAGGTTAAGCGTTAGCGTTAGGTTTAGGGTTAGGGTTAGGGTTAGGGTTAGGGTTAGGGTTAGGCTTAGCGTTAGCGTTAGGGTTACGGTTAGGGTTAGGGTTAGCGTTAGGGTTAGGGTTAGGGTTAGGGTTAGGTTTACGGTTAGAGTTAGGGTTAGGGTTAGGGTTAGGTTTAGAGTTAGAGTTAGGGTTAAGGTTAGAGTGAGGGTTAGGGTTAGCGTTAGCGTTAGGGTTAGGGTTAGGGTTAGGGTTAGCGTTAGGGTTAGGGTTAGGGTTAGGGTTAACGTCAGGGTTAGGGTTAGAGTTAGGGTTAGGGTTACGGTTAGGCTTA